>NC_056731.1:272527834-272770334 GCF_019279795.1 Protopterus annectens
GAGGGAGTGGGGGAGGCAGACAAAGGCAGATACATGTCAGGGAGGGGTGGGAGGGTAAAACTGAAGCATGTTTATGTCACACACCTACCAGCACAGGGTATCAACCCCTGACAAATATGTAGTGCTATCACAGTTTGATGCAGTTATTGGATGCACCACATGGGTTACCTGATGTGGAGCACACAGAACATATATGTGAGGGTGAGTGACATCTGCAACAGGGATACAGTAGATATACGGTAGGTGTCGTACACGTCCCTGTCTGCATAAACAGGTGCCAGCGTCAACACAGGCTCACTCACACAGGGACACACACACACTGACACACTTGGCAGGGCCAGGAGTGCAACTCATCAGTAGTGGGATTGCCACAACACATCAATGAGCAGGTATCACATGCACCACACGGGTCATACAGAGGCCATATGGGCAAAGAGTATGAGGAGATGTCAGACATCAGACAGCACGCTTCAGTATGCCCTGGGGGGACGAACACACGGGGTGCCAGCTCTGACGTGCATGTCTACACAGGTGTGTGGTGATCAACTGTGCCAGCAGGCTATACTAGGGTAGGCAATGGGTATACCATTGCATCAGGCCACATGACAATGGTCTGCATTGTGGCTCAGGCCTGTAGTTAATGCATTTGCCTACACAGGTGGGTACTGCATCCCTCATCCAGTCAGCTGGGTGACTATTGTGTGTAGCCAATGCTGTATGCCATGTATGTATTCCTTAGTCCATGACATGGATGGCGTCTGGGATGTGCACACCTCCCACATGCATGTACAGTGACATGTGGAACTGTACCTGGGGTGTCTGGCCCATGTTGTGAACACAGATCATCATCAGATGTGCCAGTCTTGCCCACCTGTGGCAGGAACTGGTAATGGGCAGTAGGTTTACCCTTCACCTACATTGATAGCATGCCAATGGCATTCCCTGATGTCAGTGTCATCTGTCCATACAGGGCATGTTGTCAAGCATGGTATGTCCATTGTGAGTCACATGTGAAGGCACCACAGATGATGCAGGTGTCCACTGGGGAACATGGTGGAGGTGCACTCTCTGCATCTATGTGCATATTGGACAGATGGGCAGGGTGACATGCTCTCTGTAGCCCACTGCTATCATTGCATAGTTACTATCAGTGGCCAATATGCAATGTACTAACCACACATTGGCTGTTGCCTAGGCATGTGTATGACACATGGGTTGTGTGTGCGCTCTGGGTAATAGTGGGGTTGCTAATTTGGACTGGCTAGCCTTGATGTCACATGTATGGGTATGGCTTTGAACCTCAGCCTCCCAGCTAATTTATATCTGTTATCCCTGTATGGTTGACATTGTGATATATAGTAGGGCCACCATAAAAGTAATGAGCAAAACCCCCTCCACATTGGCCACAGGTGTCACACACTCACCTCTACATAGGATATGAGTTTTACTTACACACACACACACACACACACACACACACACACACACACACACACACACACACACACACACCTGTCATGTCTGGTAGTTGAACCCCTACATAAC
This sequence comes from Protopterus annectens, assembly GCF_019279795.1. Classification (NCBI taxonomy): domain Eukaryota; kingdom Metazoa; phylum Chordata; order Ceratodontiformes; family Protopteridae; genus Protopterus; species Protopterus annectens. Next base: position 272,529,380 of record NC_056731.1, read on the forward strand.
TAGTTTATTACACTACAGCACTATGCAGTTATAGTACGTGCTATGGGCATTACTGGAGTACTTCTTCCCCAAAGGTGTATTTCACAGTGACTGACATCAGCAGGATTACCAAAGTAGGGCATTTCACCTGTACTGCGAGTGACTAGCCTAAAATGCATTGCTCTCTACACAAACAGTGAGACACACACAAAACATCCACAACTGTCATGTGTGGGTACAGAACCCCTGACCAAGGCCTATTATCACACTACAGCATGGAGCAGTTATAGGTCGGACCACAGGGATTACAGGAAACTTTCTCCCCAAAGTTGTATTTCACAATGAATGACATCAGCAGGATTGGCTAAGTAGGGCATTTGAATTGTACTGCAAGTGAGTAGCCTATGATGCATTGCTCCATACACAGACATTGAAACACACACAAAACATCCAGAACTGCCATGGATGGTGATGGAACCCTACCACAGTTCTAAATTACACTACAGCAGTACACAGTTACAGGACGCGCTACAGATATTACTGGGTTATGACTTTCCCAGAGGTGTATTTCTAGGCGAGTGACATCAGCAGCCTTGCCAACGTTTGGTATATGAATTCTAAGGAGTGTGTGTGACCTAAAAAGCATTGTTTGACACTCAGTCATAAACAGACAAGAGACACAAAGACACACAAATTCACACACACACACAATTGCCAAGTCTGGGGTTAGAACACCTATCTAATTACTTTATCACACTACAGCAGTATGCAGTTACAGGATGCGCTTCGGAGATTACTGGGCTATGATTTCTCCAGAGGTGTATTTCTAAGTAAGTGATATCAGCAGCCTTGCCAAAGTTGGTATATGAATTGTACAGGGTGTGAGTGGCCTAAAAAGCATTGCTCTACACACACACACACACACACACACACACACACACACACACACACACACACACACACACAGTAGCCAGGTCTGGGGTTAGAACACCTACCTAATTACTTTATCACACTACAGCAGTGTGCAGTTACAGGATGTGCTACGGAGATTACTGGGCTATGATTTCCCCACAGGTGTATTTCTAGGTGAGTGACAACAGCAGCCTTGCCAAACTGAGTATATGTATTGTACGGGATGTGAGTGGCCTAAAAGCATTGCTCTCTACTCAGACACACATTCACACACAGTTGCCAGGTCTCGGGTTGGAACACCTACTAACTACTTAATCACACTACAGCAGTATGCAGTTACAGGTCGCGCTTCGGAGATTACTGGGCTTTGATTTCCCCATAGGTGTATTTCTAGGTGAGTGACATCAGCAGCCTTGCCAAAGTTGTGTATATGAACTGTACAGAGTGTAAGTAGCCTAAAAAACATTTCTCTCTACACAGTCAGAGACCAAGAAATACGCACACAAACACACACTCACACAGTTGCCAAATACAGGGTTAGGACTACTACCTAACTAGTTTATCAGTACAGCAGTACGCAGTTATTGGACATGCCATGGGGATTACTGAGCTACAGCTCTCCCAAAGGTGTATTTCACATTGGATGACCTCAGCAGGCTTGTCATGATACTGCTATGGGGAGGGCGGTGTGTGCATGAGCCGTAACCCATTCATGTAGGGGTTGACATGCTGCATGGGGGCACACACGGGGTCATATGCCACAGGTACGTGTATACAACTACTAGATGACTACTTCCTTGTACAGTCATGTTGCACAGCTGGCACGTGCAACACGCCGTCATGCTGACAGATACTGGTGGCTAGTATCTGCAGTGAGCGACACCTACACCTCATGTGTTTGGGGCCCATTGGCTGTGTGCTGTGTGGGATAGGGCCAGATGGCTCCTTGTCACGGTCACCCTCTTCAACACATCTATGTCGATCTACCTTTGGCTTATTATGTGTTGTCCCTACATATATGTCTGTATTCCTATCCACTGTGTGTGCAAGGCAGGAGTGGTGCATACTGACATGTGTCTCCACTAAGAACTGCAACTGCCAGATATGTCTGGTCCACTGGTGTTTGCCGACATGGCCTTCATGTGTTTAAGTGTGTTAGCATGCCCAGTATGGCCTTTCAGTATGTTGCTGACTGACATTGCCTTCATTCCTCTAAGTGTGTGAGCTTGCCCAGTATGGCCATCTATACTGCATGTGTGGATCAAGTCCAGGTAGTTTGTACTGCGGTGCTGACCTTTGTGTTGTACACCGACAGGTAGCATGCTGTGTCTGCAGGGTATACATCAGTCATTTGGCATTGACTGTTGCTACATTTCTGCATAGCGGGGGGGGGGCACCTGACTGTTTTTACATTTCTACACAGGGATGGGGGGCACACCTGACTGTTACTATAAGTGTACATAAGATGGTGGGGCACACCTTACACTTTTACCCATTTGTTAGGATTGTACTGGTATGTTGGGATACACCATTTCAGTCTGTAGTCTTACCTATCGTGCTGGCTAGAGGCATACCAGTGTACTATAGATCTTAGCTTTCACTACCTATATATTAGTTTCTGACTTCCTAGCCTTCACAACTTACATCTAACTGGCTGGTCTGCTGTAGTCTGTCTGTGTAGGCCTGGGGTAGGGGTTACCCATGGGGCTCATTCAGAGGCCATAGTATAGCATTTGTTTGTGTTTGTCTACACCTATCCTGCTAGCTGTGACCGTTGTTGGGTATGTATCCCCCCAACTGGCATGTGTGAGTCACTTACCTTGTGGGTGTCCCAGTATTGAGGGTGGTGCTGCAGGGCTGTCTATGTCAGAAGCACATAGTACACTTCCTACACATGGTTGAGCACAGGTAGTGTCATGTTTGGCATCCCTTTTACTGTATGTGCGAGTCAGAGAGAGGTGTCATTCCCTGGGTCCCTACTGTGTCAGTGCATGTGCTATGCATTGCCTCTTTGCAAAGGCCTGGGCATACTGGGTATGCCTCCTTCTGCCTACTGGGGCAAGCTCAGATTTTTCCTCCTCAAGTCACTCTGTGCATGTGCAGGCCTTGGCACTGGTGGGGGCTGTGTGGCCCTGCCCTATGCTGTTCTTGCTGCAGCTGTTTCTGCAGGATCATACTGTGTAGCATGGCACATACAAGGACAATTTGGGTGCATGTAGTTGGTGAGTACTGCAAGGCTCCACCCGATGTGTCCAGGCACAGGAACCGTGATTTGAGCATCCCAAACACACGCGCTATTATGATTCATGTTTGTGCGTGCGCCTCATTATGGAGTTCTTGCTCGGGTGTGTGTGCATTTCTGATGGGTGTCATCAGCCATGGCTCCAGTGCGTATCCAGCATCCCCCACTAGGTGACCGTGTGGGATGTTCCCATTAGCAAATGTCTGGTACAGCTGGGTACGATGCCAGATGTGAGAATCGCGGTAGCTTCCAGGGCAACCAGCACACACATTCATTATTATGCCCTGGGCATCACACACGACCTGGCAGTTGATGGAGGGGAAGCCCTTGCGGTTGATGTAGACCCTACCCCGCTCACCTGGTGGTGCTTTAATGCAAATGTGCATGCAGTCTATTGCACCCACTACACCTCAGGGTATTCTGCTATTTGGTGGAAGAGATGCATATTGCCGGCCAACGCCTCACGGGTGATGGGGAAATATATGTGCTCACCGACATGTGCTGACATACTATCCAAGAACTGATGGAGTACTCTGGATGCTGACACCTGTGAAATCCCCATCATATCCCTAGTTGGCCTTTGGAAGGTACCTGTAGCTAGTATTCTTAGGCCTACACATACCTTGGTATCCACTGGGATGGGTTCCCCTCTGCTAGTTCTGTGTGTCAGGTGTGGCCGGCACAGCTCAACAACTTGCTGTACAAGGTCCCTGTCCACTCTATAGCACTCCACTATCTCCAGCTCATGTAGCCCTTGGTAGGTTACCCTAGGTCTGTACACTCTTCTCCATCTCCTCACTGTGGGTTGCTCCGCAGCATTCACATCTTCACCACCCTCAACCTTCTGCACGTGCTGGTTTATGATAGCAAAAGCAGCCCCTAATATTTTTTCTCTTGCTTTTGTTTTGTAAAATTTCCCCCTCTGTATACACCGGTGGTGCAGAGTTTTTGGGAAAAACAAGGGGGAAAGGTGTTTGCATAGTTTATAGTGGTGTGCTGGGCTGGGCTGGTCTGCTGCCTTTGTAATTGGCTGATTATGATACATTTCACCTGTCAGCTAAGCTAGTTCTCCTTGACTACCTTCCAATTGCTGTTTTCCCTTCCCATTGCCTCCCTGTTTAGGCCATTGTGTGCGCCGCGCAAACGGAGTGCTCAAATGTGCACACAGCTGCTTTTTCCTGGTTTAACTTCCCTTTTCTTCCTATAAAGCCCGGTGTGCACACCCGCTTACACTTTGTAAAGAGTGCTAGGCAGGTTTAGACCCACTCCTAGCTTAGCTATGCTAAGCTAGGAGCAAACCCGAGCCACAGGTCTCCAATCCACTTACAGTATTGCCTGACACACACCCCCATGATGTCACCTATATCCTAGTCTTGCACCCAGCTATTTATACTCTTACACTCTTGGGACTTGCCTCAAACCCTGGGAAAATCTGGGATTCACTAACCTTTCCCTCATTTGCATAGGATTGCCTGCTAATGCATAGTTACATGTCCCACACTGAGCCTCCCCCCTTAGCAACCATCACTGGCCAGGTTGTTTTCTGCCTGCTATTGACTTGCATGGCAGAATACTGATTTTAGTTAGAATGCTTATTTTAAGTTTATTTTATTACCCCCCCCCCCCGATCCCATTTGCGTGCCGCTGCCCTAGGCTTAAACAGGCGAGATCGGCAAAAAAAAAAGTTTTTTTTTTTTTTTTTTTTTTAACAGTTTGCAATGCCAATGTCCTTCTACTTGGCCATTGGCATACTTCCTCAATGATATGCAGCCTTTATTTGGAGGTGTCATAGCTCCGTTTTGTAGATGATAGAAATGTACTCAGTTACTAACACAGTACATTTCTGCACACTGCACTCGTCCTGCACGGACAGCTGCCAGCTTCCTGGATCGCATATTACCCTCATTTGCATGGTTTTCACCTGCAAATGAGGGTAATCTGCATACAGGAGTTCAGTCCATGCAGGATTAGTCTAAGAGCTCATGTGCACATCCCGGGTGCTCATTCCTGGATCGTACGTCGTCCATACTGCCGAAAATAGCTGTTAGACTAATCCTGCATGTTTTACAGGGCTTTGTATACCCAGGGGTCTGTCACTTCTGACACCAGAAAAGTACAAAGTACTCATTAATATTGCACCTAGTAAACATGGATTATTATTATATTTTTTTTTACAGCAAAAACCTACTGAATAAGGTCATAGTTATGAAAGATACAATGAATAAAAAGGAGGCAGGTAGGAATAGAGAGCTCAACAGACATATGTTTCAGTTTTATAAGCAATTACCAAAATAGTTTTAAAACTGCAACACATAAAAAGATTATCTGGGTTTACAGGACACATGTAATGCATCGGTTTTCCTTCAGTACCCAGATGTTGCAAGCTGGCAGATAAGACACAGCAAACTAACAGTAAATGAGAAACATCATTTGGCAAAAACACACACATATTCTGAATTCCATACAAATCAGGTTTCATATGTCTGCAGTTTCAGTTCTGATGCAACTAATGAGCATATAATGAACTTCTCTTTTTAAAGTTCCAGTTAACATGGACAGCATCTTTCTCAAGTGGGAAGGATGAAAGGCTTCGGAGTTGAAAAGGAAAAGCCTTGCAAAGAATGATATCCAAGTGCTATGCATATGTGGTCATTGGTAATGGAACTCTGACAGTTGTCATACTTGCAATCTCCATTTATGGCTTCTAATACGGCTTCCACTTCTCTTCCAGACAGGCACTGATGCTTTCAGGATGTCAATTGGATAAGTCACTGTACTCATTCTGAAGTCATTTCAAAGTGAAGGAAGCAAGAACTTTTTCTTTCTCAACATCATTTTTAGTCTATAACAAGTAAAAATGAAAACTCTAAATACCAAAGGCTCTGCATCTGGTCTCCTTCCCCACCTTTTTATCTCAACAAAATTTTGTAAAGTACAGTCAGAAGAATATGTGTGTGTGAATGAGATGGAGGATAGAGGAATGATGAGGATGCAGGGAGTACAACTGGCGAAGGTGGATAAGTTCAGAGTAATGGTGAGTGTGGAAGAGAGGTGAAGAAGAGAGTACAGGCAGGGTGGAATGTGTGGAGAAGAGTGTCAGGAGTGATTTGTGACAGATGGGTACCAGTAAGGGTGAAAGGGAAGGTCTACAAGAGGGTAGTGAGACCAGCTATGTTGTATGGGTTGGAGATGGTGGCATTGACAAAAAGGCAGGAGTTAGAGCTGGAAGTGGTAGAGTTAAAGATGTTAAGATTTGCACTGCGTGTGACAAGGATGGACAGGCTTAGGAATCAGTATATTAGAGTTTCAGCTCAGGTTGGATGGTTTGGAGACAAAGTCAGAGAGCCGAGATTGCGTTGGTTTGGACATGTGCTGAGGAAGGAAACTGGGTATATTGGTAAAAGGATGCTAAGGATGGAGCTGCCAGGTAAGAGGAAAAGAGGAAGGCCTAAGATAAGGTTAATGGATGTGGTGAGAGAGGACATGCAGGTGGTTGGTGTGACAGAGCAAGATGCAGAGGACATGAAGAAATGGAAACAGATGCTTCGCTGTGGCGACCCCTAATGGGAACAGCCAGAAGAGAAGAAGACGACAGTCAGAAGATATTGCTCTTCTTCATTTACATAAACAAGCCCCCAGGGTACTTGTGTGTGTGTGTGTGTGTGTGTGTGTGTGTGTTTATATCATTATGCTAATATCATCAATCTTCTTTCTTAGGTACCCAAACATAACTAGCTATGCACAAACCTAACGAGACATTTAACAACCTTTAAGGAAGCAGACAGTAAATACTATACTCATAAGACCTTTTGGCACGTTAGTCTATTGTAAGGTGCCCTTCACTATGCCACTTATTTTGCCTTACATGCAAGGCACTCATAGGTGTTCCCAAAGGTATGGACCATATAAGAAAATACCAAAGCTCTATTTCCATGAGCTTTCTATATTCACCGCAATCAGTGAATATGTAGAAAGTACAGTTTTGTACCTACCATAGATGTAGATGTCCGAGAGGTATGCATCTGCAGTCCTAACAAATGGGCTGTCCTGGCCTCAGGCAGCCCTTCGGTCGGCCGGATTCCAAAGTCTGGGTCTGGCCTCGGCTGATGTCGCACTTCACCCGACGTCATAGCTGCAGTTCAGCGGGTATAAAGGCATCAGCCAACGCCATTTTCCTCAGTGTTTCTTGCCCCAGATGCCAGGTGCCCTCTAGGAAGGCTAAATTTGGATAAATGCAAATGCTTCCAAACAATAGAGAGCAAATAGAAATAAACATGTATATACATATATACAAACAAATACACCATAATAGATTCCCCAGCTAGCTACAAGATGGGCAAATACCCTAGGAGTACCACAGAGGGAAGGAGGGTGGGTAATCCTGACTGCAGATGCATACCTCTCGGACATCTACATTTATGGTAGGTACAAAACTGTACTATGTCCTTCAAGGATGCATCTGCAGTCCTAACAAATGGGTAGAATACCATAGCCAAACTGGGGAGGGGCACTAAGGAGGCACTAAGAGTTTATGGTGTAGTTAAGATCCCTTGCAAAACAGCAGTGGCAAAACCTGCTCGGGATCTGGAGTATAAAGGTAGATTATAATGCTTGGCAAATGTATGCACGGAGCTCCAAGTAGCAGCTTCTAAAATGTCTTTGGTAGCCACTCCTCGTAAGAAAGCTGTAGTAGTGGCTGTAGCCCTTGTGGAGTGAGGTCTGATGTTTTCTGGGGTTGCCTTTCCATGAAAAGAGTAACAGAATCTAATGCAATTTCCTATCCATTTTGAGATTGTTTGTTTTGAAATTGCTTTCCCTTCCATTCCTGTTGCATATGCTACCAGAAGCTGGCCAGTTTTTCTATTGTTCTTGGTTCTGTCCAGGTAGTAGCGCAATTGTCTGTGCACATCCAAGGTATGCAGCAATCTTTCCCCCCTGTTCTGTGGGTTGGGGAAGAAAGTTGGTAGGTGTATTGCTTGGTTTAATGATACCCTGGAGACCACCTTTGGCATAAAGGTAGGATTAGTTCTCATGGACACTCTATCCTGATGGAAGATAAGGAAGGGCTGTACTGCCATTAATGCCTGTAATTCAGAAACCCTTCTAGCTGAAGTGATTGCAAGCAGGAATGCAGTCTTCCAAGATAAGTACTGTAATTCTGCTGTTGCTGCTGGTTCAAAAGGGGAAGTGTCAACTTTTCTAACACAAAGTTCAAGTCCCATGTAGGCAATGGAGGTTTCCTTGGTGGCTTTACATTTTTAATTCCTCTGAGAAACTGCCTGAGTAGAGGCTGAGAAAAGACTGGAGGATCCATGTTGTATTCTGCTGAAATTGCTGATGCATGAATCTTAATGGAGGAGTAAGAGAGACCCTTGTGGAAAAGCTCTGCTAAGTATTCCAGGATGTTAGCTATGTTTGCCAATGATGCATCCACTCCTTTTGTTGCACTCCAAATGAGGTATCTTTTCCATTTTGCTGTATAAGTTTTCCTTGTTGAGGGGCTGCGAGCCTCCAAGAGAATGTCTTTAACCCTTTGAGATAAAGCTGGGTTATTTTTCCTTATGTAATGTTCCAAGCAGCCAGCTGCAGTGTTTTCAAGTTTGGATGCAGGATTTTGAAGTTGTTCTGTGTTAGCAGTAGAGGTAGTAGGGGAAGAGGCCATGCATGTTCCCGGGACATACTCCTCAGTAGTGGGTACCAATGTTGCCTTGGCCAATCTGGAGCTATCAAGATGATCCTCGGGTGTTCTTCTTTGATCTTCAGTAGCACTTTGTGCATCAAAGGAAGAGGTGGGAATGCATATGCTGTCAGGTTTTCCCAACTGAAGGATAGGGAGTCCACCTTCCAAGCAAGTGGGTGGTATGTCCTTGTGCAGAATTTTTTCAATTGGTGGTTGTGTGGGGATGCGAACAGGTCTATTTCTGGCAGTCCCCATTTCCTTGTGATGGTTTTGAAGATGTCTGGATGCAGCATCCATTCGTGGGCATCCGTGGTGGTTCTGCTTAAGGTGTCTGCTAGAATATTTTCTTTTCCTGGCACAAATATGGCTTGGAGCTGAATGTTGAGGCTCAGGGCCACATTCCAGAGGTCTATTGCCATCCAGCATAGAGGATATGAATGTGTGTCTCCCTGTTTGTTGATATACCACATAACTGTGGTGTTGTCCGTCCTTATCAGCAAATGACCCTGTTGAAGAAATGGTCTGAATGTCTGAATTGCCTGTTTTACTGCCAGCATCTCCTTTTGATTTATGTGTAGGTTCATCTGGTCTTGAGTCCATAAGCCTTGTATGCACTTGTCCACCATGTGTGCCCTCCAACCGAGGTCTGAGGCGTCCGTGTTGATAGTCTGGCTTGGGTGAGGCCTGTGGAAGGGCAGTCCTTTGTTCAATTGACAGGCCTGGGCCCACCACTGGAATTCTTGCTTCAGGCATGGAATTATTGGAATTTGGGTTTCTAGGCTGTGCTTGTGCTGAGACCATAAATTCCTCAGGTACCATTGCAACTTTCTCATATGTAGCCTGGCATGTGGGATTAATATTATGCAGGATGCCATGTAACCCAGGGCTTGCAGGATTTTCCTTGCTGTAAGGTGGTTCTGCGTTGTTAATGCCATGAAATAGAGTGGTAGCTGCTTCTGTTTTTCTGCTGTGAGGAATGCCATCTGGTTTGATGTGTCCAGTTCTGCACCCAGGAAGGTTATCCTTTGGGATGGTATCAGCCTTGACTTTTGTGTTGACTGTGTATCCCAGGGCTTGCAGCAGGTGTATAACCTTTCAAATCTTTTGTTAATTTGTCTTTGCTGTCCGCTTGTAACAGGCAGTCGTCCAGGTATGGATAAATTTGAATTCCCTGAAGCCTGCAATGAGCAATTACTGATGCCAGGCATTTCGTGAATACTCTGGGCGCAGTAGATAAGCCAAAAGGCAATGCTGAGAATTGATAATGCTCTGATCCTGCAAGAAATCTGAGGTATCTTCTGCAATTTGGTCGTATGGGGACGTGCAGGTATGCCTCCTTGAGATCCAGAGTCACCAGCCAAGACTCCTTGCCCAGCATGGGAAGAAGTTGCTGTAGGGTCAGCATTTTGAATTTTGGAACAATGAGATATGTGTTTAGAGCGGACAGGTCGAGGATAGGTCTCCATTGGTTTTCCTTTCTTGGTACTAGGAAAAGCCTTGAATAAAATCCTTGTCCTTGTTCCATAGGCGGTACCTTTTCTATAGCTCTCATCCGTAGTAAGTGGTCTATTTGCTGTAGAGCGTTTGTCCTTTGATTTGGAGGTAGGTTTGGCATTCCTGTCTTCCTTGGAAGAGTATGGAAGTGAAACCTGTAGCCTTTGTCTATTGTCTGTAAAATCCATTTGTCTCCTGTAATGTAATGCCAATTTACTGAAAATAAGGTTAATTTTCCGCCTAAGGGTGCTGCCAGTTGTTCCCTGGTAGGCGGTTTCAGAGCCAAGTCACTGAGATTGTCCTGTAGAAGTGGTAGTGGCTGGATCTGTGGCTGTAGTTCTCTGGCTGTTAGGCTGCCACTGACGTCCCCTGTAGGCACCTCTGGATTGACCTCTGCCTCTAGGGCGTCTATTTCTGATTCTCTGTGCTCTGGTGGTGTCTGGAAAGGACCAATTCTTGGAAGGCCAGTTCCTACTAAACCTCGGAGGCTGGACCTGTAAGAAATCCTTGACTGTCTGGACAGATTTAGCTTTTTCTTCCACCTTCTTCAACACTTGCTGTGCAGGGGAACCAAACAAACTGTGCTTTTCCATAGGAGCATCTAGAAGCTTTGACTTTACATGGTCTGGTAAGGATTGCTCTTTTAACCATGCATGCCTTCTGATCACTGTACCAGTCATAGCTGATCTAAAGGAAGCCTCCAGTGCATCATAGCCACATTTTAAGGAATGATTACTGACTTGCTGAGTGTTATGCACCAAATCCTGAAGGGACTTACGGTCTAAAGGCTCAGGCGAGGACAGTTTTTTAGTGAGCTGATCTAACAGAAATTCCCGATACTGAATCATGTGGAATTGACAGTTTAAGGCCCTAGCCGAAAGAGTAGCAGAAGTATAAACTTTTTTACACCATGCCTCCAATGCCCTAGATTCTCTTTCAGAGGGGAGGGGGTTTTTGGCAGAGGCAGCTGCTACAGCTTTGGGGCCCTGTGAAATAGTTTCAGGATCTGCAATAGGAGCCTTGTATAAATGACAATGTGTGTCCGGAACCCTGTAGTATCTGTCGGGCTTAGCAGGGGCCGAAGGCAGTGAGTCAGGGGCAGTACAAGCATCATTAAATGCATCATCCACAACTGTAAGTACTGGAGGAATAGCTAAAGGCCTATGCTGTGGTAAATGTAAAAAGGTCCTAAGCCTTTTCCTAGAATCTGAAAAATCCTGGCCCTGCCATTGAAATTGTTCCCTCATAGCATGCAAGGTTTCCCCAAAAGAAAATTCCTCAGGAGGAGAGGCAGAAGGTAAGGAATCCTCTGCATCAGAGTCCTCATATGGAGAGTAAGGGCCCTCTGGAGGATTTGTGTTTTCTGAATCATCAGAGGAATAATCTGAAGAAACTGGCTCAGGGGGCTCTGCTCTAAGCCTCTTCTCTGGAGGTGGGTGAGAGGCCCTGTCAGGGTGAGACTGGGTTCCCCTGATCAAAGAAATGAGATCCTCTGCTAGACTAAGCATTTGAGTACTAGAGCTAGGCCTGTGAGAGGGGGCTTTAGCAGGCACGGCCTTTGAAGATTTAGCTGCTTTAGCCCTGGCAAAAGCCTTAATTGACATGGATGCAGGGGGGCCTAGCAGCTCCACGTGCAGGAGTAGATACATCTAAGGGGATAGTATCTGATAAATCCTGAGAAACTGTAAGAGCAGGTGGATTTTCAGTAGCAGATTCAGCCATGCTGGAAGCGGCCTCGGTAGAAGGAGGCATGCTTTCGGCCGAAGGAAGAACCGCGGACTCGGCTTCGGCCGAAACAGAGACACTCGCGGTTGGCTTAACCGCGGTTTCGGCTGAAACCGCAGACCGCGAGTGTCGGTCCTTTTCCTTACGCTTTTTAGCTAAATGTGAAGTCGGAGTCTCCGACGGCATGATATAAGCAAAAGCGGAGCCGAAAAACTCCTCTGCAAACTCCGACCGACGTCTAAGTGTTCGTCGGTTGAAGGAAGCACAGGCTAGACAAGCTGCTACGTCGTGGTCTGGGCCTAAACAAGATAGGCAGTAAGAGTGGAAATCTTTATGAGGTATTTGTTTCCCACAAGTTAAACAGTTATTCACTTTTTCTGACATCGGCTGAGGCAAGAAAGAGTCCCCAACAGGGTACTTAGCTTTTTAGAAGTCTTCGTTAGTAGAAATCTCTGGTTCTGACTGACCGGCACTTGCGAACAGCTTCTGCTTCGGGCGCCACCAGGCAAGAAAGACTAAGGAAAATGGCGTCGGCTGATGCCTTTATACCTGCTGAACTGCAGCTATGACGTCGGGTGAAGTGCGACATCAGCCGAGGCCAGACCCAGACTTTGGAATCCGGCCGACCGAAGGGCTGCCTGAGGCCAGGACAACCCATTTGTTAGGACTGCAGATGCATCCTTGAAGGACATCCAGGTCACCCTCCCCCTGCCTGCCTGCTCATGCCAGTACCTACATCTATCTCACATCATCAAGTGTCTCGCACCAAGTAAAATGGTATCCATTGTTTAAGGCCTGCCGATTAGCAGGTACCCAGAGTATGGCAATTACGCATGCATATCTCTAAAATACTGTTTATGGACAAGCATAAGGAATGGCTTATGTATACATCTGCAGGGCAAGTCTCAAACAAATGACAGTTACATGGTGTGCGTTGGCTGAAGAGCTAACTTCAGAGTATTTTACTGCATGTTTTCTTTACCTACTTAATCCAGGTTGACCAACTACTCTCATGGCATGCAATTTAAAACAAAATAGTGCTGACTGCTGTGTTGTTTTCTACTGCAATTGTAATCTGTGCACTTTCAATACACATATGGAGTTCTGCATACCCGCTTACATTTCATGCAGCAAATTATGTATTTATTGCCATTAATGTACATTTATGTATTCGACAAGTACCACATACAATTTCTCTTGTAACTATGTCAAACTGTATTTGAAATGAGTATTTTCTAGTTTACTTGCACATTTGCCAAAAGAATAACTACATGTAAGTATTGTTTAGCAAACTTTCTTATTAAATAATTATGTAGTGGATATGAAGAGAAAAGGGGGCGTTTTGCATACAGACATGCCTACAATGATGAGCATTCAAAAAGGAGAAGAAATGGCAATCCTGTTGAGTTAAGCCCATTTCCATTTAAAAGGTGGGCTTACAAACTGAAAGTGTGTCACTCATAGCTATCAACCTTTTAGGGACAAATCTCAACAGAATCAAGATAAATCTAGAAATAACCAGTCACTTTTAAATACTAATGAGACACTGACAGTATAAGAGAATGTGAATTCATACCCATTTTCTGAAGTAAAATAAAGAAGTCTATAACTCTAATAATTGTCATTTATCAAGTATAATTCATCTTTTCTCCAAAGTCATCAGTTTTAGAAGGGATTAAGAGGGACAGAGACAAAATTTTAGTCAAAATCAGGGACAGTCGAGAGGTAAGGTGAGACTCACTAGTCAGGCAATTTTGTGAAAGCAAGGTTCTACAGTAACCCACATGAAGGTATTGTAGAAGGAACTGGACTACTGTGGCAAACAATTGAATTTTTCACAATAAATTATTGATGAAAAGTGGGTTTAAGCTTTTCCCTGTGGGCACTGAGATGGAGCAGGGAAACAAGTCCCTTATAGCTTATCTAATAAATTGAAGAGGTGAAGCAAAATTTTCCCCGAGGACTTACCAAGTGTGACAAAAACCCTAGGAATTTTTTTCCTGCAACTGCCTGTAAGGGCTGGTAGGGTTTTGACAAGCAAAGCACAAGGAAATTCTGTGTATCCAAGAAGAGTGTGCAGAAACTTATTAATGGTGTTGCTAAGCAGTGCAAGAAAGTGCTAAGGAACTGCATTCAGAAAGTACCTAGAAATGTACATATGAAGTTTGCACAAAGTACTGTAAAACTGCACTGCATTCTCTAATGACAAACAGTAGCAGATTTTGTTTTAAAGGATAATGCACTGCGAAGCACAGTGTTTTATAAAATGATACCACTTGTAGTGCAACCTAGCTTGGCATAGTATATAAGTATATAATGATGCTCTTTGATAAATAATAATTGAGGCTAGTAAATCAAAACAGGCCAATACGCTTATGAACATTACGAAATTTACTGATGGAACATATGCACAGTATAACCAATGAGCATAACGGACTGACAGAATTAGCCAATTACACAGATTAAATAGAAACAGATTAATATGCACTGCTTTTGGCATATTCAAGAGGAAAAATATGGGGAAAAAATATATCCAGCAAAATTTAGGCACATTCAAGGTACTTATTATGTAAGACTAGATACAGAGACTGTCCGCATTCGCAGCAAAGTATTTCATGTCATGTATTTATACATATGTATTTTACACATGGCTTCTCATATTGAGACTTCATTTCTATTAATTCTTTCAATCCTGCATCTATGAAAAGAAACACCCCTTGTCAAGGTTGATGAGTTTTTAACTAGATCTAACGTGTGTATACATTGCTGAGGCAGTGTCAATATTTACCTTACGTGCTTGATGCGTATATACGCTGCATAAAAAATATTTTTTAAACAATGAAGATCTTAATTTTCTTATTGTTTTGTTTTCGAATTATGGTTTAAAAATGCTGTGGCCTAACTATAATTTGAATGTATAAGAATCCACTCATCAATATGACCACTGATTATTTCATATATATTCTATGTTATGCTGCTTACAACCAGGAACTTGCTCAACTCTCCTACTATTGGTCATGATTAGCAGGCTGAAAACCTCCTTTTAACCCAGGATTGGTTAGATATACATATTGTCATCATACTTCCTGGTTCTACAACTTGTACTTTTGATTTGTCAATTTTCGTAGGTGTGTTAGTTGTAACTAACATGACTAGCCATTCGTTATTTTAACCAATATGGACCTTTGTACACTATGATCTGATGAAAGCGAAGTCTCGCCGAAAGCTCTCATCACTGTACCTAGGCCTTTTGTTTGTTTTCTTAAAGTACTTTTATGCTCCAGTTGCTTTTTTCTACAGCCTCAGGCATGGTGCTGCTTCAGGATTTTTTTACTGTTTTGACTCATTTAGTTGAGTTGGTGGTAGCTCAGATGGAAGTAAAAGATCCTAGGGCAACTATCAAAGAGAGTATAGGAAGTTCTCTGATGCCTTGGCAAAATTTCCCCATGCAGTATAAATACCACCCCCAGGTCATCCCTGAAAAGTTGTTACTAGCCTAGTAGGACTAACCTTGTCAACAAGGATAGATGGATTGTTTGTTTGTGTCTTTCGGCTTTTCCTGGTTAGGGGTTGCCACAGTGGAACTCCGGTCCGCTAATGATTGGCAGTAGATTTTTTACATGCAGAGTTTGCCAGCCCTGACGCACAACCTTCAACGAAGGTACGCCCATTCACGCATGTCTCCACACAGAAGACGCTCTAGCTGAGAATCGAACGGCACAATGTCTTGCTGTGAGGCGACAACACTACAGCAGCACCACCACCGCAGTTGTTAAAGGATAGATGGATACGTAAATTAAATAAATTAACACAAACACACAAAGTAAAACAGCTTAAAGTGTTACTAGCATTTGCAAAGAAAAAAAAATGTGTGCACTAAGTATGAAAAATATGTGCTTAAACAGAGTTATGCAGTAACTGTTGAAAATTGTGTGTATGACAGAAAATGTTGAGGGGAAAAAAATGCTTCTCTTTGTCCAGTTTAAAGTTGTCTCTCTCTCTCTAAGTTATGCAGGATTATATGGTACTTTTCTGTTATTGGGGCAACACTTATAGCAAGGTAGCACGCACATGCACAGCTGTTAGCCCTGAGGTGCTTGTTCGGAAAGAGACAGATATTAATGTGCTGCACTGTTTGTCTGGTTTGGCAGAAGTATTACAAAGTCTGCTTTTTTCACTCGTGACCACTCTGTACATAAGCACTGTGGCTGAGTCATGATCTTTGGGACAAAAGTTCTAAGCACACATCTGAATTTCAGACTTGATATTCTGTGTAAAAAAGCCTGCCACGGCAAAATCAGTTTTTCCCATTAACTTTCAGTTAATAGATGGATTTCAACTCTGCTCCTTTTCTTGTGCCTTGGCATCTCCATTACGTTTAAGATGTTCAGCAGTATAGCCATTAAGAGGGGAAATAAAGCACATCATTGTAAATTATTTAGTGTAGGAAAAACATGACTTGGTTTGATCAGTTAGTGCTCCCATTTCTTCTGACATTTCTGCAGTTTGACTCATTACAAGGCAGTCCAAAAAAGGGTACTTAATGTCTGTGTCTTTCGAAACCGCTTTACTAAGCAAACATCTGAGTTTCAGACTTGATATTCTCTGTAAAAAAATGCTTGCCAGGGCAAAATCAGTATTTCCCATTAACTTTCAGTTGATAACAGACGGATTTCAAGTCTGCCCCTTTTGTTGTGCCTTGGCATATCTGTTATGTTTAACTCCCATTTTTTCTTACATTTTCTCAGTCTGAGTCATTCCAAGGCAGTAAAAAAGGTGTTTCTTGCTCTTTCGAAACAACCGCTTCAGGGCTAACAGCTGTGCGAGCATTGCGTGCGAATGCTACCGCGTTACAAGTGTTGCCCCGATCATGGAAAAGTACAGATTATACTTTGGAACCAAATCAGGAAAATCACTGTAGTGCTTGGAAATAAACTAAAGACATCTAAAAGAGTTATGGAACTGGAGTGTAATTAAAAAAAATTTGAAAATGACTGATTACCAGATATTATTCTTTATTAAGTTTTGAAACAGTGTTGGCTATACTATTAAAAACTGAACCCTGTAGCACAGGAAACAGTTTGTTTTGGCAGTTATGTCCTACAAAGGGAATGTGATGTATGACCCTAATGAATTTTCTGAATTCCACCTGGGGATATGCAAAATTATGTTGTAGAGGGGGCAGTGTTATGCCAGAGAGAAAGCACTCACTACATTCGAGTGACGCCTCCAGGTGCATCTGCAGTTACCTCCTGCTGACATCTCTAGTCATCAAATATCGCTTGTTCATATTTGCATCAATAATTCCAAAACCATGCTACGTACATGGTTTTAAAATATTTCATCTTAAAGCTTACACAATGGCAAACTCAACTGCATTAATATTTGACCTCTCTCTAGTGCAGGAACATAGATATTAACTGTTTTTATTGCATTAATGTATACAGATATTATTTTCACATTTTTCTAAATATTTCAACAACCAAGTACTACAGACCAAACTCCTTAGCCTCATATGAAAGTTCTTGGCTAGATGAATAAAATGTTGCTGACAGTATGCAACTTGAGTGGTTGCTGAGATATTGTAAGTTGTTTACAAAATATAACAAACATAATAGTTACTGTGTTTACTGTGACTTGCAAAATTCAGTTTAAGAGCTAGAACCTAAAGAATACTACCAGTATAAAAATAGCTTGTGCTGAAGTGTTTGCCATTTATACTTCTTTCATAACTCCTATGGTTCCAGAGATATGAATATCTTTTTTTTTAAAATGTGAAGACATAATTTGATTCTGTCAAAAGGCCTTGGCTCCACCCATAAGTGCACACTTCCTGAGCTGCGTTGGAGTGAATGAGTTAAAACAAGTCTAAGCAAAAGGCTGCATGATGAAAATGACTCAGTGGCATAGCTCTCAACCTTCCATCTCCAAAATGAAGAACACTAGCCCTCATAATGTGGAACAAATGGGCAAAATGTGGAACGCATACTAATGGCTTACAACAATTTCAACTAGGAAGGCCATAGGATGGTTAAAATATGCTGGTTTTACTTATAAAGATCTTTTAATGAATTACTATGATTAATTTCTATTTGCCATGGATTTCACTTAAAAAAAAATTCCTAACACTGAATGTGTGGCAGAGTCTTTCAATGTGGAACTTTGAGGAACATGAACTTTTTAAGACCCCAAATGAGGTACATTCCTCGTAATGAGATACACTTGAGAGGTGTGCTCAGTGGTATGGTGATGATTGTTGAATTTTGCCTTAAAGAACTTGATGCTGATAAAGATGGGTACCGTTGAAACTGGACTAAAACTGCTGCCAACTATGTGGTGTTTCTCATGAGAAAACTTTTTACACATACTACAGAAAGTGCTCTCTAAAACAAACATTTGGATAACAGAACATACATGCAAACAAAGCCTACGTTGTGGAGATCTGATACACAAATATGAAGATTTTGTGTGCAAATACAATGTACTGCTTTTTAATAAAAACAAAAGAGGAAAAGGAAGATAAACAGGCTACTACGAATCTAAAGTGAAGTGGTACACAGCAAGACAATGATGAAAAAAGGCCATTGTGGATGATAAAATCTATTGGGTTCTGACAAGAGAGAGCAACCATGGGTTTCCAAAAGAATGTGGTTTTGAAAGTGCTGTGTTGTGGAAGAATAAAATATTCCTGATACGCAGGAATAACTTGCCGCTTTCCAGACGTGCTACAACTGTGTAAACTGAAGTTTAAACTTTAAGAGTGATAACTCTAGCTGTCTGAGAGAGCTGGAGTAAATACTGTTAAAGAAAAACAAATCAATCTTGTTTTCAAAACTAGAGTTTGTTATTAAGAAGCAAGAACTGGTGAGAAAGATAGTGGAGGACTTTTTAAGAGGCAAAATAAATATATGACTAAGAAAATAAAGCATTCCCCCTGGGGTTTACAGCTTTGCTAGAAAAAGTTAAAACCCTATTTAGGAATTTAGAATTGCAAAATAAATCACAGGGGGCTACCTCCAAGCAAAGTAAATAGTAAGGTTACAAAAGAGAGGTTTTTGAAATAAGTGTTTTAAAAAGTTGTTTGAACTTGACCAACAAACGAGCCAGTAAAACTAAACAGACCAAGAAATTGTTGGCTTTACCCAAAAGGTTGGAGTAGCAAAACAAAAAAGTAAGCCCAAAAGTTCAGTATAAGTTGATACAACAACCATAAATGGTTGTGTTAAAACAGGGGAGTGATACAGCTGCTGGAGTATCAACAAAGCCTAGAATTTTAAAAAGAAGAGAGAAGAAAAACATTAATGGGAAGACATGGAAAAGATGAAAGATATTAGAATGGCTAAATTATGTCCTTCCATTACTCAATTACAGCTCTTTCACAAACCTCAATGACCAGAAATCCTCTCTAATAAAATATGCAGGATCACCGTCCTAGCACCTAGAAAGTAACACCCCTGTGTTATGCTCCAATGGGCAAAATGGCTCCCTGTAAAAGGGCACAATGATCTACTATTTCTATGCCTGGTAGATAAAAACAAGTTACAACACCTCTACGCCTCTCTTTACCCAAAGGCTGGCTGTCATAAAAACACCATGCTAACTCTACTTGTAAACCAGTGATGCACCAGTACTAACCCGATCCAACAACTCTCATCTACAGAACGCACCTTCTCTATTTTAGCTCCCAAACCATTCAAATCTCACTTCTAAACTCTTTGGCATACTACCAGGACTCAAATTCAGATAACAGCTACTAACCATCCTTGGAAAGAGAGCCTACTGTAACTGCTTTAAGCATCCATCAATATGAACAAACAAAATTCTAACCCAAAAATACCCTTACAATTTCCAACAATCTCTGGGCAAGTCCAATCAAAGTTAAAGCCAAACTAGCCAATGCTTTCACAGTGTTTTTAAGTATGTATACGACATTACTGTCTACAGTTGTAATATAATCAAATCAACCAGAAACTCTGCATTACTACTATTTTGGCGAAGATATTATTCACACCTTGCTATGATTACTGGGATGTAGCTGAAATGGGTGCCATTTTAGATCAGCCCTCTAGCTTGCTTAACAAAGTTAAACAAATTCAAATATATGGAAGCAATTTTTGAGACTATAGAGTATGCAAAAATGTACCTAAAAGAAAAGAAGCCTGTCTTATTTGATTTGGAACCTATAAGATAAACAGCAAACTAATACTTGAAGAGCAAACGAAAAAAGTTCAGATTCAAGCTGATGTGCGTCTACAGAATGATAAAGAAACACTGCAGGAGTTTCAAACTACAGGTGATATGGTTCTATTTGCAAACTAAAGTTGAGTTGATAAAGGAACTGCTGAAACTTAAAAAAGGTACTGAAGTTATTATAGCTAAGAATGTTGAGCTACCAAGATAACCAGAGGAGCGCTGTTGCAGAATAAGAAGAAAAGATAGCAAAAGTAGAACAAATGGTTGCTGAAAATAGTGAACAAATAGGTAGCAACTGCAATTTGTGCTACAAAATATTCCTTATTGTATCCTTAGCACCTTTCTTTTCAACCATATATTTTAGTTAATTTTTACCATGCAACTTGTGTTGGATAAAAGTTTCCCTGTTGCCTACTTTAACTCACAAGTTGTCTCCAAAGTAAGTCCATACTCGATTAGCCCATTACCTTGGTCAACAAAATAAATACAGTCTAACAAGTATGCAATACAGACACACAGTGTGACTGCATTTTTTAAAGAAGGTCATAAAAAGAGGGAGAGGTGACCTTGGACAGCTGAAAGAAAGTAGGCACACGGAAGAGTACACGGTCCAAATAATGTCCAAGATGGTGGATTAGGGTGATATAAATGTTCATAATCAAATCGCTAACCTGACAAAAATAATGTCAGAGCTTACAAACTGGATAATGAAAGTAAGTGGTGATGAGTGAGCAGAATGGTACTTTCAGCATACAATAGCAAATAATTGTTTTAAAGAGTAATAAGGTGATTGTGTGTAAGCAGGAGGAGATGCTACTACAGAAAGTAGCTAAACAATGTGATAGCTTGAATCAGAAAATGTTAAACAGAGTGGAATCTTAAACCAAGATTCTGAGATGCCTGAAGCAAGGTATTTTAACCCAAAGAACAGAGTTGTTTGAATGTACAGCATAAGAGTCTGGGTCAGTAACTCATAAAAAACTACACTTAAAACAAGAAATGAAGAACACTCAGGAAAGGAAATAGACTCACAATATAAAGCTGGGAACAAAGTCTGTGAATGTATCTGGTACAGTGTGTGTCTGTGTGTGTGTCTGTGTGTGTGTCTGTGTGTGTGTCTGTGTGTGTGTCTGTGTGTGTCTGTGTGTGTCTGTGTGAGAACAAGGCTTTCTGAAATGGGTATCAACTTGAAACAGGACATTTCTAGAGTCTCAATCTCTACACAGAAAGACATAAAACAGAGGGGCATACAACACAAGAGAATTTTGGTTTAAAGTAGCTGCGGCAAACAGGGAATGAGTTACCCTAACAAAAATACATGTTCCTTCATACAGTCTTTTATGCATTGAAAATTGCTCGTTCACAGCAGGAGCGCAACATATTACAAAATCTACAGCAGCAAAATTAATTGTGCAAAGTCACATTATTCAGTAATGAGCTCAGAGTTTAGTCTTTGAGTAGCACGTAGTGAGTGGTGAATATTCAAAAGCTGGACACAAATGCAGCATGTGGTATGATGCATACAGAAACATCTACAATGACGATCTTTTAACAAGGAGAGGCCTTCCTCTTCCATCAAGCCCCTTTCCATTTAAGAGAAGAGCATGCAAGCTGATGAATGCATTACCCTTTCAAAGTACTTGGATGTTCGGTCTCCAGGGGGAGATTCCCTACAGGTTGTTGGGTCTACAGACAGAATATGAGAGAATGAAAGAGTGACAGCGTGAGACAGAAAGAGTAAGAGAGACAAAGAGAGAGAGGAGAGACAGGGAGACAGGAAGGAAGTAAGCAGACCTCATCAAAGAAGTTACAGGCCATGGGCCTAAAAAGAAGCTGAGGCATGGGTCCTGAAAGGCCAGGCTGATATAAAAGCTCAAAACACAGAGGCATTAAGAGAAGAGAAGGCTGCAGCCAGTCTGGAAATACAGAGTCTAAAATTGTTGAAGCAGCCTGAGAATCTGTGCAAGTGCCTTGTCACTAATAATAAAACAAGCTGGAGTAATTCTGCCAAAAGCAACCAGTAACCAGATATCAAGGCGAAAAAAGCGGAGATCGCACCCAGCAAAGTTAGTGCACAAGACTCTTCATTTAACGCTGCCAATACCACATGTTTTTGTCCATAAAACCATAGACTTCATCAGAAATACTTTAATTAAAACCATTCATCTTATATACCATAGGTAAGAAGCTGCTCACTGAGTCTAGGAGCACTGGGTGGTTTGCCTTGTCACTAAACGTCTGAGTATACTATGAAGCTGGTATTTGATCCAAGAACAGACAGTTCTGCTCAGCTGACAAAATGTTCATTTCAGCCTTGAAACCATTAGTGCTTTGAATCCTAAAAGAGTGACATGATATTTGCTATAACTGATTTAAGTATTTTTTTCTGGCTTTTTGAATATTTACTGCTTAGCGACTGCATCTTAGCCTGTTTATACAGCTCTGCATTCTATTTAAACTGTTTTTGTGTTGATTAACTGTTTTGCACTCTTAAAAAGTTATTTGTTGCTTAATTTTACCTGTAGGCTAACACACTCAAGTGTGCTAGCCACTTAAAAGCATTTATAGCATTTACTGTCTGTTTTTTTTCCTTGTCTCTGTAAAAAAAAAAAAAAAAAAAATAAATCTCTTGTTTTCCCACCTTACTGAACTAGAGTAGTCCAGTTTCAGAGTTGCTGATCCCTGGGCTTTGTTTTTAGTTCCTGTTACTGATCCATTGCCTTATTAGGAAGGAGGGAAGTTTCTTTGCTTACCAGTGGGAGTGGGAAGCACTGAGCAGCCTTATTGTGCGTATTGCTGAAGTTTCAGCCAGAAACTAGTAGTCTATTGGTCGCTTTGGGCCAATTCCTAGCTCCTTTCAGCCCCCTGCTATAAAACACGCTAAACACGTGTTTTCCAGCTTGTACCAATTCTGCACAGATCCTCGTGGTGGCCTGCAGAGTGATCCAAGCAGCAGAGAGCTAAAAGAGTGACTTTCTACCAGATATAAGTATTTTTGTGGCTTTCCCACTGTTATTAAGCTAGCGACTGCATTTCGCCTGTTTTACTGCTACTTTAAGTGATTTCTGCATTTTACACTGTTTATTGCACTTTAAGTTACTAATTGTTGCAAATTGTTTCTGTAGGCTACACACTAAAGTGCGCTAGCCGATTTACAGCATTTATAGCATTTACTGTCTGTTTTTTTCCTTATCTCTGTAATAAAACAAAAAATCTCTTGTTTTCCCACTTTACTGAACTAGAGTAGTCCAGTTTCAGAGTTGCTGATCCCTGGGCTTTGTTTTTAGTTCCTGTTACTGATCCATTGCCTTATTAGGAAGGAGGGAAGTTTCTTTGCTTACCAGTGGGAGTGGGAAGCACTGAGTGGCCTTTTGTCCGATTTGGTGAAGTTTCAGCCAGAAACTAGTAGTCCATTGGTCGCTTTGGGCCAATTCCTAGCTCCCTTCAGCCCCTGCTATAAAACACGCTAAACTGTACTGCTGATCTAACCAGCATATCCTATAACTGAAAAGTTCATCTCTACTTGATTCCCAAGTAGACTATTCTCTATCTGTAAAGCCTAGCACTTACTCCTACAGTACTTGCACCTTGATAAAGCACTCTTATTATAGATAGTACCCCACCAGCCCAAAACCCACTTCCCCCGGAGTCCTTTGAAAGTTCTTTATCTACTACTTCTAGTATGTCGAGGATCAGTTGCTAGTGTCCTCTCCAGCTCAACTGGTGAACCTGGGAATATTGAGGCAATGTTACAATTGCCTCATGTACACAGACAATCCTCTCCTTCTCCCACAAAACACAAATACATGCGAGAGATGCAACTATATGGCCAAACTGGAGGCTGAGCTCTCTCAACATAGGACTGGCAAGACCAGACAGGAGGAGAAGGCAACCACACACAATACATACCCAGTCACACATGGTACCATCACAACTTCAAATCATACACATACTCTCACAAAGACATACTCGGAGGCTCTGGTCAAAAATTTACCAAAACAGCAGAGGCCACCAAAGCAGACACCCAAACAACTACCACCTCACGACCCAACACATGCAACACATAGACCACACAGTCAGAGTGTCAAACAGTCACAGCCCTTAAGGCCAAACAAAATGCCAGACACACTTGTCATTGGTGATTCCATAGTCAGACACACTGACGTCCCGCTCACCAGACTGAGTAAGGAGAAGGTCACAGTAAGCTGCCTGTCGGGCGCTAGAATCCGCCACATAACGCAAGCACTCAGGTCTCTCAACAGCAGGTACAAGTACGACTCAGTCATTGTCCACGCTGGTGTCAACGACCTGAGACGTACCTCCTTGGACTGCATGAAAAGGGACGTCGAGGAGCTCTCTGATTATGTAGCCCAGGCAGGTATGACCCTGACCTTGAGCAGTATCCTACCTTCACCTAGAATGATGCCACAATACAGTGATAAGATGATCAGCTTTAATAATTGGCTTAAATTCTGGTGTCATTCAAAGGGGATCCAATGTCTGTCTGCCTGGGATGACATGCTGGACAAGCCACGCTGCTTCGCAAGGGACGGCTTGCACCTGTCATCCCTGGGCTTCCGGATATTGGCAAAGGCTCTTGCCACCCCCATAGTGCCTTTTTTAGGCAAGGCTCAAATTCTAAACCTACCACCCTAGAACACCAAAAGGAAAAAACTAAGGGTAATGCTGCTCAATGCCAGAAGTCTCAATCTCAAGATGCACGCACTCGAGGCCCTTCTCAATATGGAGAACATCGATGTCTGTGCTGTGACAGAAACCTGGTTCAAGGCTCCTGAGAGCACCCCAGCACTAACAGGTTTCACCTCATATCATACGTTCCGCCCCAAAATCCGGACAACACCAAGAAAGGAGGGTGTCCATATTCATAAAGGACACCCACACCTCAAGGTTGGTGGCAACGCACGATGCATCGGAGACCATCCAGGTGCAATTAACCATAGGCAAGACTGCTCTGCAATTTGTAGCATGTTACAGGCCACCCTCTCAAACTCAGGAACCTCACATGGCCTTCCTGAAAACATTGGAGGGGATAAATGTATCTCCAAACACCATCATACTAGGTGACTTCAACTACCCTAATATAGACTGGGAACACTACTCAAGCCCGAACACTCTAACCCAAAGATTCCTGGAGTTCATAAACTCAAATGCCATGGAACAACTAGTCACCATCCCCACAAGAGGTGAAAACATACTTGATCTCATCATCACGAACATGGGATCAAAATGTTCAACACCGAAGTATACCCCTCACTGGTGAGATCAGATCATAAACTAATCTCGCTGGAGGTCCTCATCCCGCCCCACCTGAAACAAAAAGACCACAGTGAAAAACTTCTCAAAAGCCGATTTCACACTTCTAAAACTAGTGTGGTCTCCTTTAAGGCCCCTGAGCCAGTGGTAAACATTACTCAAACCGCTGAATCACTTACAAATGCCTTCTACCAGCGCCTACAGGACTGCATGGATCAGGCAATCCCAAACAAAACTAAGACTCTCTGTACCAAAGGCAAGCGTCCAGTCTGGTGGACCCCAGCCATAAACAAGCTCTACAACAAAAGGAGGAAGCTACTACAAGATAGAGCAAAATCCTTGAAAGGTAAGACACCTTTGATCATTATAAGTAAAAAACTAAGAGCTCTCATAAAATCATCCAAGGCAAATTTTGAGAGAAAAATCGCCAAGGACTCTAAAGACAATCATAAGGCCTTCTTTAGCTATGTTAGAAACCTAGGAGGAAACTCCCAGATATGCTCAGAATTAGTTCAAAATGATGTGAAAATTACTGAACCTACACACATTGCTAACATACTGGCTGACAGGTTCAGTGCAAGCTTCTCCCCCCCCCGCCCCAAAAGGAGAGATATCTATTCCAGAGGATTGTAGCCGCCCAAACATCTCCAACGCCCAGGTGAGAACTGCCCTCACTAAGCCAAAAAACACAGCATCCATGGGACCGGATGGTGTCCCCGGCTGTGTGCTTCATGAACTCAACGAGGAATTAAACCCACAGTTAGGACAGCTGTTTAATCTTAGCCTCACCTCAGGATACGTACCCAAGGAGTGGGACACGGCGACTGTGGTCCCACTTCATAAGGGCGGTGCCTCCACAGACCCTGGAAATTACCGCCCCATTAGCTTGACAAGCCTTATCTGCAAAGCCATGGAGAGGATCATAATGGAACTCATAAATAAAGACATAGGGAACTTGCAGACTTTAGATCCAACCCAGTTTGGCTTTGTCAAAGGCAGATCCTGCCTCTTAAACTTGGTTGACTTTTTCGAGACAGTCACCAAGGCCATTGATGAGGGAAAGGCAGTCCATACAGCCTACCTCG
Organism: Protopterus annectens; assembly: GCF_019279795.1. Taxonomy (NCBI): domain Eukaryota; kingdom Metazoa; phylum Chordata; order Ceratodontiformes; family Protopteridae; genus Protopterus; species Protopterus annectens. Next base: position 272,555,964 of record NC_056731.1, read on the forward strand.
ACCTGGCAAAGGCCTTCGACACAATACCCCACTCAGGTATCATCGAAAAACTCATCAGCTTGAATGTAAACCCATACATCACAAGATGGGTTGCAAACTGGCTAGCGACAGAACCCACAGGGTCAGAGTTGCTGGAGCCATGTCAGACTCAAAGCCTGTCACAAGTGGTGTCCCACAGGGCTCAGTCCTGGGTCCACTCTTGTTCGGCATCTACTTTTCTGAAGTACAAGCAAACACAGGAGGGTTATGGCTGACAAAGTTTGCAGATGACTGCAAACTGGGCCATAGTCGAAAACACATCTGACACAGATATCCTCCAGAAGGGCCTCACAGAAACGGATAACTGGTGCCAGAGCCATGGCCTGAAGTTAAACGCCAAAAATGCATAGTCATACCCTTCGGGAAAAACAAGGTTACCCCTAGCTACCATATAGGTGACAATCCACTGAGCACAGAAAAAGTCATCAGGGATCTGGGGACCCAAGTTGACAGTAGTCTTCGCTTGACACTCATGTTGCTAAAGTAGTTAGGAAAACCTTCTATATCGCCCACCTGATCATGAAGGGATTCACATCTAGATCAAGGGAGGTCATCGTCCCCTGTACTCATCACTCATTAGACCTATGATTGAGTACAATGCCCGTTCGAATGTATCTGACCAGACACCTGATGCAGCTTGAAAGGCCCCAAAAGTTCCTCACCAAAAGGATAAAGGGTCTCAAAAATATGTCTTATGCTGCCAGACTGAAAGAACTCCAGCTTTATTCAGTCTCATACCGCTTGCTCAGAGGTGACCTGCGCCTGACATATAAGGCCATGTCAAACCCAGATTTGATGAATATGCTTCACCTCAAAAAATCTAGATCCCTCAGAACCACAAGGGCGGAGACTTAAACCTTGACACGGTTATAAATAGAACGTGCTGGAGGGACAGATTCATCACCCAGAGACTCCCTATGCTGTGGAACAAAATCCCGGTACATGTGAGGCAGAGCACCTCGCTGGCCTTGTTCAAGAGGAATCTTGACCAATGGATGGGAGATCGCAGATATACCCCAGGGATTACTTCAGTGTCACTGCTTGACAGAGGCACAGAAAAATGATAGTCATAGTTTTTATTCAAACTAAAGGGGTGGCGAAAGCCACATAACTATGGGCTAGGCTTATAAATGCCCTTGGGCAGATAGCCTAGTATGAACCTATGAACCTATGAAATGTAGTTAATGGTGGAAATCCATTGTGTCTGAGCTAATCTCTCTCCCAAAATTTTCCCAGAAAGGCCTAAAAATATCCTAAAGAATGGTTACAGATATAATGTGACGGTATAATTGTATGTTCAGAAATTAAAGCTAAGGTCAGGTTTTAGGCATCAAACATTCATATTTACTAGAAATACAAGTTTTGCTAAAATACACAATGCCACATACTGTCATGAATCTGACATCTCTGGACAACCTACTCTACTTACCAAACTAAACCTGTACTGCAGGTTTCCCTCAGCAAAAAATTTCAAGGAGAGCACAGAAGCAAAAGGAGAGAATCTACTATTTTTTGAACAGCCTTTAGAATACATTTACATTTCCTACACACTTTCTCTCTTTTCCTTGACACATGGCCACCCACAAACAATACATTAGAAGTATCAGGGTAGTTGACATGCCTGAAGACTAAAAGATCAAAATGTATTTGTTTCTTCAGTTTTAGTAATGCGACACAGCACATACTGCTACACATAAATCTTCTTTTCAAAAGTAATGCACACACCAGTTTCCTCAGCTGACTAACAAGTACTGCATATTATGCACACAATACAATTTATATACAAACTGCAGTGAACCATGGACAAGTAACATTAAATGAGTTGAGTACTATTACAATTCAGATTGTTAAAAAGGTTTGCACAGGGAATTTCTCAGCATGAATGCAAGCAGTCAAACAGACATGACAGGCCCTCATTACTCTAAACCCTTGAGGTACAGAAAAATAATTCTCGTACTGAAACGGACTCTAAACAAATGCACAGACAATCCCAGTGTATCCAGCACCAGGCCTGCTAAACTGAACTTTAGTGTTAAAATTAAATCAGGGTGGCATTTTTCTTCACTTTTAGCAACATCTGAAAATTTAGTAACAACTAAAAAACTAATTTCAGACACTTACGGGACAGTAAAATGATACAGAAGGAAGCATTTTTTTTGCCACTTGATATGACAGACACATGAAAAATATGCTCCACTTCAGTGAAGCAAATTAATTAACTACTAAATACTCACAAATTAAACCTCTCCTCGTTTATAGATTTCAAATGAAGGGGGTATGAATCAGTCAAAATTCCTTAATTTTCTCAAGAGTCTGAATGTAATAAAAAATGCTAAATGTAGAGGTACAAATCAGTCACAAAATGTATTAATTCTCTAACGATTTTAAAGGTAATGAATCACAAATTGCATGCTCATCATCTTTTAACATTTTGGTGGTGGTATAAGAAGACATATACCAAGACTATACAACGCAGCATGTTTGCACTAACATTACATTCAAAAGCTTTGCTTAGCTGCCAGTCAAACACAGACAGACCGACAGAAGACACAATCTGAAAAGAATAATTTAAAACATAATCCATAGCATTTTTAAAAAATATAACAGTTTAGGTATTGTCGCCTCATAGCAAGACGTTGTCCCGTTCGATTCTCAGCTAGAGCGTCTTCTGCGTGGAGGCATACGTGAATGGGGCGTGCCTTCATTGAAGGTTGTGCGTCAGGGGCTGGTAACCCTGTACGTAAAAATCCACTACCAATCATTAGCAGACCAGAGTTCCGCTGTGGCGACCCCTAACCGGGAAAAGACAAAAGACACAAACAAAAAAATAACAGTTTACGTAGGAGGAGGAGAAAAATAAGAGGAAATTCTTCACAGGACAGACTGCAGACAAATGAATATCCTAACTGAGAAAGTGATGGAATAAGAAACATTCCCGGGATTTGAAGAATGGACGTAGGAGGCAGCATTAAGTCTTGGAAGTCATGGTCCATGGTCAAATTACTTCAATGAAAACAAAGCACATCTGCAGTTCAAGTCTGAGCTACACCCCCTTTTTTTTAGTTTAATTTATACCATCTTGGTTTCATCTTCCATGCTAGAGGACTATTAACTTTTCCACATCATTATAAAACAAGGAGACCAAAGGGATCAAGTTGAACTATAAAGTATACACATTAATTACTGCTTCAATCTCATCCATGTTCAGTACCTGCTTTTACACAAACCAAGGTTATGGATAGCCAAATTCCATCTTAACAAGCAACAGTTCTAAGGATAATTATCCAAGTCAAATGAAGACAGTGGTCTTCAGAACATCAAAGTGGCCAAAATGTGCACAGACAAAGAATATAGCAATAACCCACGCCTGGGTGTGGGTAATGCTGGATTTACCCATGGTTGGTGTGGTTTGGACATGAGGGCGAAGCCCGAGTGGCCAGACAAAGACAACCGTGGGTAAATCCAGCATTACCCACACCCAGAAGTGGGTTACTGCTATTATACAATGACATTATTTAAGACAAAAAATAATTACTTTTCTTAAATAATGGCATTGTATAATGCCTCCTTGCTGCCCTTCCGCAGCTGTCTGGTATTCTGCGGCAGTTCTGATGTACTGCGCATGCGTATACTTACGCAGTACATCAGAGCTGTGGGCAAAAGCAACGGAGAAAGCAAGATCTCCATTGCTTTTTACAACCTGTCTCGCTATGTTAAACAAGTTTAACATAGCGAGACAGCTTTAAAAAGGCAACGGAGTATCTCCGTTGCTTTTTTTAAAGCTGTCTCGCTATGTTAAACCCATTTAACATAGGGAGACAGTTTTGAAAAAAGCAACGGAGAAAGCAAGATCTCCATTGCTTTTTAAAGTGTCTCGCTATGTTAAATGGGTTTAACATAGAGAGACAGCTTTAAAAAGGCAACGGAGATGCTCCGTTGCTTTTTTAAAAGCTTTCTCGCTATGCAAAACTCGTTTAACATAGCAAGACAGGTTGTAAAAGGCAACGGAGATCTTGTGTTCTCCGTTTCTATATAAAAAAAAAAAAAAAAAAAAAAAAAAAAAAAAAAAAGAGTTAAACTAATGGAAAAGGTCCAGGCGACCAGACCTTTAACGTGCACGCTGACCAATCAGCGTGCACATTTTGGAATATTAATGGGGGTCATTGTATAATTTACAATTATAAACAGAAATAATGTCAGAATTCACAATAGTATATAACACAGACATTTGATGGATTTATAGCCCTCAACCTCTCACTTCAAGAAGGGCAAAGGACTCAAGTCAAACAATTCTTAAACACTGCCACTACTCATTCAGAAAAGGAAAACAATACGAATAAGATAAATACCATTAATATCACTTTTTTTTAAGTTTATAGATGCAAAGTTAAGAATCAAGCAATTGCTGAAATCACAGCTACTGTCAAATATTACAGACGCATCATGATTTATCAAACAGGTTTCTCAGAAAATTCTTACTTCTGAGCCTAACCTTAGAATCTGATAAGGAACATTGTGGAAGTGTACATTGGAAAGTACAGTTGTGCAACTTGCACTTACCATAACAGTAGATGTTAGAAGCCAATCACTGCTACTGAAACTTAAAGCTATATTGGGAAATATCCTGCCCAGGACAGAATGGCCAGACAGTCTCCAAAAGTCTCTGGCTTCCCTCCACACATGCACGCAGGCTGCTGTGGCGTGAGTTCCGAAGGAAGAAAATAGCAGTCTGGGCACCAAAACTACTCAGGACTTTCATGCATGCCAAAAGCGAGAGGGTCTAATTTAGGAACACACAACTTTATCAAGAAACATGAGTATATACAGAAAAAAGGGAGCCGGAGGAAGAAAGCAGCTACTGCAGCAGTGATAACCATTACAGTAGATATTGAACGTTAAGTACAACCTACACAACTATGTTAATCAGCACCACAGCTTCAGTAGTCTAAAGCTATATGGGTAGATTGCCATATCATAGCCAACCTGGGAGGAGGAAGGACTTGGATCCAGGAGCCCCTGAAGTATGGTCCCAGCAATGCTTTTTCTGGACCTGGAGTAGGAATCCAGTTTGTAATGCTCTGTAAAAGTATGTACAGAGGATCAAAGATGTATACTGGGGTAATGACCACTAGGGTCCTTATAAGTCTAGGTGTGCATCCCAAACGAGACATACAAATATGATTTATATAGGTGGTGATTTACTGACTGCCTCTGTCTATGAGAGAGACAGGAGCCAGACCAGGGATGAATTTCCGATTACCCATCCATTGGTCCAACTTGCACATAAACAGGGATGGGGAGGAGCTCTGCTTCACATGGATGAGGAGCCTGTTCCAGAGAATGGGAATTCTTTGAGAAACGTACATGTCTCTCCAACATGTCCTATTTATGTCACAAGCAAACTTTAGGACTTTTAAGCTAGTAGCTCTAATGGTGTTTGTTTTGCCGATGTGCAAAGGGTTCATCAAAACAGGGTCCTGGGATGCCTTGTATGCTAGGCAAAGACAACCTCTCAGAAGTCTCTATGATACTAAATAAAGAGACAGGGCTTTGAGGTGGATCAGCATAGGACATTGTGTTTACTACCTGCATTACTTTTGTAAGGAACTTTTGTGGACGTTCCAGTTGCTACATGTCCGGTCAGATACATACCAAAGGGGACATTATACTCTGTAACGGGTGGAATGATGACCGGGTAAGATTGATGGCTTGATTCAAAGTAAACTCAAAAAACTTTTGGGATGAATGAGAGATTTGTTCTTAAAGTAATCCTGTCTCTGTGGAATACCAAACAGGGTTCATCCACAATAAGAGTCTGCTACTCAGATACCAGATACTCTTTTTGCAACTGCTAGAGCAATAACTAACAGTCTTCCATGTCAAGAACTGTAAATCAGCCAGAAAAGATGGTTCAAAAGGCAGACAAAGTTAACTTTTCCACTACAAAATCAAGAATTCAAGTAGGTGCCACACATTTCCGAGGCAGTATAACATGTTAAAACCCATTTCAAGAACTGCTTGACCAAAGACAGGGAAGAATGGGGTAGGGAGAATCCATGGAAAGACATGCTGATATGGCTGAAAGATGAACCTTTAGAGGAGAATAAGAAAGGCCAGAGGAGAAAATCTAAGCAGTTCAGAAGGCCATGAAGAACCACACTCCAAAGACCCCAAAATATGTAAATGCAACTTTTATTTTTACATATATGAAAATAAAACTTGCATTTACATATTTTCGGGTGCCTTTGGAGTGTAGTTCTTCATGGCCTTCTGAACTGCTTAGATTTTGTTCTGGTTTAAGTGTTAAAGGCTGCTTCCCTTATCTCTTACTGGTTTAAAGGCCAGAGAAGAGTAACTCACAAATACTTTAGAACTACTGGTAAATAATCCCTGTGTGGCATCAACTGGAACATCTCTTCCACTTGTATAAGATTTCCTAGAAGCAGACTTTCTTGCCTCCTTTAGTACCACTATATATCCTCAGAAACAAGGTGCCTAAAAGGTATTAAAATTGAATCATCCTGGCAGTTAGTTGTTTCAGACTTGGGTGTATCAAACTCGTTGTCATATGTGAGAACATCCAATCTATGAAGAAGCTCGAGGTAATTGCCCTTGGCCAATTCCATAAGAAGGGAGAAACTACTGTTGACTATGTCAGAAGGAAGTACCATAATGATTTTTGGAGAGGCATTTGAATCATCAGAATAACCATGGAAATCAGCAGAAAGACAAGGGAATTAAGAACTATCTGCATTCCAGGCTTGCCTGCAAGGAATCCTGGTGCAGAATTTGTTTAGTTGTCTATTCTGAATGAAGGACAACAGATCATTTTAAAGTGTTCCCCACAACTGGATCAAATCTTCAAAGACCCCCTTATTTAATTTTCATGTATAAGAGTCTGTACTGGTCCTGCATAGCTCGTCTGCCACTACATTTTCTTCTGATGCTTTGTAGGAAAACCTGCTGGTCAAATAATGCTTCATAATGACACCACCATGGCCAGCCTGCACCAAAGGTATGACCTGGCATCCTCCCTGTTTACATTCCATGCCACTGTGGTATTGTCTGTAATCACCTGTAGAGGTCCCGGTGACCCCAGATGACGAAGAGATTCAAAAACCTGGATCACAGCTACCATTTCTTTTATGTTTACATGCTTTCGTCTGACTGTTCTGTTCCAAAGGCCCTGCACTTTAACCCCCACAGATACAGCACCCCAAGCAAAATCCAATACGTCTGTTGTAATAGATTGAGCACGCTTTAGCGAAGCACATTTGTGAATTTAATAGTCACCATTTCTCTTTTATGGCCATTGACCATGTAAACATTGAAGATAAGCAACCATGGGGAGTGCACTTAGAGCTTAAAGAATTAAAATAGAAAATTAGAGTACAGGCAGATATTTGGCCTGGAATTAATGAGCGTAGCTCAATAGCACCAGTTTTAAAACTGAAAGCCCTGCACAGAAAGAAAATTAATTGATCAGGTTGTATTTTGTATGTATATAAAATGTTATTTTACTTTATTTATATGGCACTTATTTACACAGTAGATATTATTATATTTATGGTATATATTAAAAGCAAATTCAGTGTAATTTTTGTGCATTTTAGTGGAGATTTTAATATATTTATTGCTGTACTTATAACATTAGGGCATTATATAAGTATGTCAATCATAATATGGGTCCAATGAAAGAAGAAGTGGCAGTATAAAAGCATGTGATGCAACATTTTTAAATATCTGATGAAGTTTAACCTAGTTTTAAACGAAAGCGCTAACAGTGTTTTATTTTGTTAAAGTGTTTCTGCATTAGCTGTTGGGATCGTGTTTCATAGCTGTGGAGGCTGAGTTGCACTGGCTTTTCAGTTAGGTTAAGCATGGGTTGGAAGAAAAAAAGGGAGGCCAGGAATCTGCTCTCTCCATCAAAGGTCTCTCTTCACAAAATCCAACTCTGGAATTAAATTCCAGATGGTGTGAACATTGGATCCACTTGGTTTAAAAAAAAAAAAAAAAAAAAAAAAAAAAAGTTATGTACTTACCATAACTTGGCTTCTGTATCGTCCTATTTTACTATGCGTCACAAATGGGTCTTTCGATCCGTTCTCAGATCTAACTTGCCCAATTCTTCCAGCTACATACGATCAAAGCCTCAAACTCCTCTCAATCCCACAATGCCTCACTCTTTTCAAACCCTCAGATCAAGTTTGCTGCCCCTTCCTGAAGAGTATAGGAGATAAACAGATGGCACAGAAAAATGGCCAACAGGAGCCCAGGTAGAAACCAGTGGGCTCCCTTGGCCTCCACATCACTATCAGCTGTAAAAGGAAGGGGGTAGGAGGGTGGGATGTGATGCATAGTGAAACAGGACAACACAGATGCCAAGATATGGTAAGTACATAACTTCTAATCTGATGTTGTCCATTTCACTATGCATCACAAATTGATCAGAGTTCCCAGCAACATAAACCCTACGGAAAGATGTGGAACCAAAGGAAGCTCTGTTCCTAGAGATAATGTCCAGCTTGTAGTGAGATATAAAGTTGTGAGCAGTGGACCAAGTAGCTGCAGTGCAAATTTCATCAATTGACGTACTTGCAGAGAAGGCAGATGAAGCAGACATGGATCTAGTAGAGTGGGCTCTCTCACAGGACAGGGTATTTGCTTTACCTGCTGAGTATAAGCTGTGGCAATACAATTTACAATCCATTTTGCTAAGGTAACTTTAGAAACTGCCTGTCCTAACCTGTCTGGAGAAAAGGCAATGAACTTTGGTCAGACTTCTGGTGATCTCTAGTTCTAGGTAGGTAAAAATGCAGCTGTCTATGTTGTTGTTGTGTCTTTCGGCTTATCCCGGTTAGGGGTCGCCACAGCGGAACTCCGGTCCGCTAATGTTTGGTAGTGGATTTTTACGTGCCGTGTTACCAGCCCTGACGCACAACCTTCAACGAAGGCACGCTCATTCACGCATGTCTCCACACAGAAGACGCTCTAGCTGAGAATCGAACGGGACAACGACTTGCTGTGAGGTGACAACGCTACCGCAGCAGCAGCTGTCTATGCATATCCAAAATATGTAAGATGTACTCACCCTTATTAAAGTGATGAGGGAAGAATATGGGTAGGTGAGTAGTCTGATTAATATCAGAGTCAGAAGCTACTCTCAGAATGAAAGATGGGTTTGTTCTAACCAAAACTATCTCGAAAGAAAGAGATATAAGGAGGTTGAGAAGACACAGCTTGCAATTCTGATAGCCTTCTGTCCGAAGTAATGGCCACCAAAAAGGCAGTCTTCCATGACAAGAATTTTAAGTCACAAGAGCCAGCAGGTTTGAAAGGTTTCTGAGTCAATCCTTGAGACACTAAAGTAAGATCCCAAGGGGGAGAAGGATCCTTAATTGGGGGCCTAAGGTGAGAAATTCCTTTCATAAAGGTCCTACATAACTTAGACGTGGAAAAAGAGGATGGGAAACCAGGGTCCTTCCCTCATGAAAGTTGGAGATAGCAGCAAGTTGCAACTTGATGGTGGAAAAACTAGCTCCAAGCTGAAATAGAGAAGCAAAAACAACAAAATGTCAGGGACAGAAGCAGAAAAAGGGTCAATATTTGTCTGTGAGGCCCAAATATAAAATCGCCTCCACTTGCTACCATATACCTTCTTGGTGTAGGACTTCTGAGAAACAAGAATGATTTCATGGACAGGGGAAGTTAGCCTGGAGTCTTGTAACATCACTGGAAGTGGAGAAACCAAGTGGTTACTTTGAGAGATCGTAGACCTGGGGGTCTGACGTTCCAACAGGTAAGATATCAGATCCTGTTTGGGATCCAGTACCCATGGAGGATACTTGCAATGAGACCGCAGAAAGGGGAACCCATACCTGACGAGGCCAATAAGGAGAAATGAGGACTAGACTGGTCTTCAACATGTGGGCTTTCTGAAGAACTTTGGGTATCAGGCGTATAGATGGGTAAGCTTAGAAGAGATCTGAGGGCCCAATTGTGGACTAGAGCATCCCTGGGTGACTCCCCCAAAGGAGGGATCAGACTGAAGTGCCTGCTGCACTTGTTTAGGGAAGAAGCAAAGAGGTCGCAGCAAGGCTGGCCCCAATGGCTGAATATCTGTTCCACTACCGATTGGTTTAGGGACCACTTGTGTGGACTCAGCATCAACCTGCTGAGTCTGTCTGCAAGAACACTGGACTCCCCCGGGATGTGCATTACAATAAGAAAGCAGCTTGAAGAAATTGCCTATTCCCAAACTCTCATGGCCTTCCTGCACGGTGGGTATGAACAAGTTCCCCCCTGCTTGTTGATGTACCAAACCACTGACACACTGTCCATCAAAATTGCAATAATTCCCAGAGGAAGGCAGTCGTGAAAGGCTTGCACGGTGAGGAGGACCGCCCTCATCTCCGGAACATTTATGTGCAAATTGGTCTCTGTAGTGGACCATGTGCCTTGAAACATTCTTCCCTGGAAATGCTGCCACCACCCCAACATGGAAGCATCCATGGTCACAGTGGTCAACTGGGAGGGTAGAATGAATGGGCTTCCTAGATGGAGACTGCCCGATAAAGTCCACCATTGGAGATGGTGCCTGCAGATCAGAGTTAGCCTGACTGGAGCTGACAGGGGATGATATCAAATAGACCCACTGCACTGTTAGGGTCCGCTGAAGAATCCGCATGAAGAACCTGGCCAGGAGTACCAACAGAATGGAGGCTGACATGGACACCAGGGCCATGAGGACTAGTCCAGCTGGTGGATTGGGACTGTCTAATAAGAGTTGAACTTTCTTGCCTCAGGGAAAAGATTCTTTGAGAGCGAAGGGCTACTATTTGTGTTACTATGTTCAGCTGCATCCCTATGAACTCTATCTCCTGAACCGCAGTCAGTTTGGATTTTGCCATATTTATTGTGATACCTAGGTGGTGAAAAAGACGCAACATGAACTGGATAGCTTGTAGTAGTCAATGTCTTGTAGGTGCCATTAGGAACCAATCGTCCAGGTAAGGAAACACCTGAAATCCTTGCAGCCGAAGATGAGCTGCAACCACTGCCATGCATTTGGTGAACACCTGGGGGGGGGGGGCGATGGTGCGGACATAGGGCAGTGGTCTGAACTGATAATGATTGGTCCACAGCCAGAAGTACAGCTATCTGCTCGAGCACCTGTCTATTTTGATATGATAATATGCATTCTGGACATCTACAGAGCACATCTAGTCATTCTTGTGCAGCAGCGGCAGAATGGATTGCACCGTCAACATGCGGAACTTCGACTTCTTTATGAATAAATTCAGACTGCTCAGATCCAAGATGGGCCAAAGGTCCCATCTTGTTTGGCACCAAAAAGAAGTGCGAGTTTCACACCCTTGTTTGTTTGGTGGGGACCTGCTGGATGACTCTCTTACTTACAAGTTTTTGAACTTCTAGAAGGGTGCTTTTCCTCTGACTGGGTGGCACGTTGGAGAGATACCTGTCGGTACTGGGAAGAGGAAGGGAAAAGGGAATATAATTACCTTGGGAAATTATACTTTAACATCCATGTGTGGCTTGTTAAGTTTGTCCAGGATTCTGGGTGTAAAGTCTGCTCCCGACTGCCTCCAGAGTAGGACAGTCAGGCAGCAGTAAAGGAGCACTGGAAGGGCCAGTCTGAGAAAGGTTCCCCGAAGCCCTGATTCTGCAGACCCCCCCTTCCTCTGGGATGGAACCTAACATTGAAGCCCCTCCCTCTGCCTCGAGACGAGGATTCATCTTGCTGGTCAGGAAAAGACTCCTGGGATTTACAGAACCACATTTTCTTTCTGCTCTGTTGGTTCCTGGAGAAGGTCTGTTGGGGGGAAGATAACTTGATCCCTATGGCAGATACATACAGCAATCAGGAAGGCAAGACCATAAGTGTTTCTTTAACTGAGGTTCCAAACAAAGAGGAGCCGTTAAAAGGGTAGTTAATTAATGACAAAAGAGTTCCGCAAACCCGCAAAGTCGCATCCAGGCACATCTAAGGCCTATGCCTGAACCAGCCACTCATGAGGTACCTTCCACCGCATGGGAAATTAACCTCATCGAGGAATTAACAATAGAGGACATAGTGGTCAGCCGAGTAGAGATCTTCTTATAATCTTCCCTTGATGGCGACTGCATTAGAGAGGTGGAGATTTCCTTAATCAAATCTGTCTGAGGGTGCGTGAAATGTGCCAAGTAATTCAATGCTCTCAGCGAGAAAGTGGCCAAGGCATGTATGCACTTCCCATGCCTGTCCAAAGCCAGAGATTCCTTGTTCGGTGGGGTGGAACAGTGGACCTCTGTCCCACTAGCTCCTATCTGGTGGCTGCCGACACCACAATGGCATCAACTGGGACACCTTTACTCCAAAAGGGATGGTCACTAGGTGAGCTAAGATACTTATCTGCACGTTTGGGAAATGGTTCCATCATGTCAGACTCCTCACAAGCCCAGCGGGTGATAGGGTCAATGAGTTTGTCCGCCTGTGTGGTCAACCAGGATGTCAATGGGCCCATCCCGAATACTGTCAGAAACACTGATGCCTCAGAGAAAGGGGGTTGGGAGACCATCCACCCTTTTGCTTTAGAAGTTCTAGGATATCCCAGAAGGAAATATCATCGGATGGAGATCTGTTGTCCCTTGCCCTTTGTCGAAATTAGTGTTCTCAGTCGATGACTCCAAGGGGGAGTCCAGGTGCTTCTTCTTGCACAGACGCTGCCGAAGACCCTCCTATGTTGGGTACTCAGGGGAGGACTCGGAAGGACAGGGGGATCCCTTGCTGTGGGACAGGATGAAGGCTTTCCAGGAGAGGCTGACCATGAATATGATGAACGGAAGCAAATGTATAGAAGAAACTATTAAACAGCTGGCAGAAGAAATTTATTGAAAATGTAGAAAAACGTCACTTATCTCTAAGAGGCTCAGAAATCGCATCTGTGCTGGAAAGTGGCAAATGAGATCCGAGGGTTTGAAAGGAGTGAGAAATTATGGGAGTGGGAGGAGTTTGAGGCTTGGATCATATGTAGCTGGAAGAATTGGCTGAGTCGCTGAACAGGGATCCGAAGACCCACTCATGATGCATAGTGAAATGGACAACATCAGACCATTGGATTTTCTCGTGTAACCTGGTGATGGGTGCCATGAAACATGGAATCCAGATATACCCTCTGGCTAAAGTTTGAGACTGATTGCAGAAATGTTGGAAACCTTCCTGATACAAGTTCTTTTTCTCCTGGGTTAGGAATACCTTTAGCAGGGAAGAGTCTAGAATGCATCCTAGAAAAACTACCCCATGAGAAGCAGTTAAAAAGATTTCTGACTGTTGATTTGAAAACCCAGGCTAAGAAGGAGATTTGCAACCCATGCAAGGACTCCATACACCTGGAAAAAGACTCTGCAAAGGTAAGCAAGTTGTCAAAATAAGATAGAATGTGAACGCCCTGTAGTCTGCAAAAACCTACGACTAGAGCTAGACACTTTTAAATACCCTTCAAGCTGCAGAAACTGTACAGTTGTGTAAAATCTTACCATAATGGTAGAGGTCCTTCTCTTAACTGTATTTCTTGCATAAGGGATTGCCTGCCAAGGATAGCCCAATATCTGGCCAGTTTACCAAAGCCTTTGGAATTTATTGATGTATGTTACACTTATGCTTCTTATGCAAGGCACAGGGCATAAAGGTGACGTACATAGCTCAGAACTGAAGAGCCCCAGGAGGAAAAGAATGTACTTAGGGGCAAGGAAGAACAACTGCATCCAGGAGGAGGAAAAAAAGAAGAATCCCTGACCAGGAAGGCAAGAAGAATAGGGCAGTGCAGAAGAGGAATGAGGGAGGGAGCAAATACTGCAACACTGAAGTGAGGGACATCTACTGTTATGGTGAGATTTTACACAACTGTACTATGTCCTTCCATATCACTGCTGCAGTATTCCTTACATATGGCATTGTACAAAAGCTCAAGAGGAAACCCAGGAGGAAGAAGGCACTGAAGAGCCATCTAGAAACCCATGCAGTATAGCAATGACAAAGCCAGCTCTTGCTCTGGAAACATCCAATTCATAATGTTCAGTGAAAGTATGGGCAGAAATCTAAGTAGCAGCCTCAAGGATGGAACTGATATCCTTTGAAAAAGGCTCCAGAAGATGCAACAGCTCTGGTAGAATGAGCTTTTACAGAAGAGCAAAGCCATTTACCACGAAATGAATAACAAAAAGAAATGCCCCTAGAAATTAAGGAAGAGATGGTTTGTTTAGAAACTGTCATACCCAAATACCTGGGATGAAAGTAAACAAAAAGTTGATCATATTTGTGAATGGCCTTAGTCTTGTCCAAATAATATTTGAGCTGCCTATGCAAATTCAAGGTGTGAAGAACCTTCTCAGTGGGAGTGGTAAGCACTAGGTAGCCTATTTACCACAAGGAGAGTGGTTTCTGACTCAGAAATTGTAGTTAATAGGCCGTTTGGGCAATTTTTCCATATCTTTCAACTTTCTGGTTTAAAAGCCCGCATTTGCACTTGTTTCCCACCTTTCCTGTAACAAGTCTAGTCCAGATACAGATTTGCTGTATCCAGGACTGTTTGAAAGCTTCTGAGCAGTGCCAAAGTCTGCTCTTCAATTTTTCTCCCTTAGATCTACTAGTTCTCTCCTCTCCTGCAGTTTTACTAGCTTATTACTCTAGCACTTTATCAGACTTCTTGTAGCAATTATTGTAGCACACAAAAGTGCTACTAGCACTAAATATTCTATAAGGAAACCACTTCAGTACTTATTATTAATACCCACCCCTCCAGGCATGTCTAAAGGTCAGTTCACTGTGCTTTCTCCTATTAACCTGGTGAACTTGGGCATCCTGAGGCAATGTAGCAACTGCCTCGTACACTGACAACCCTCTCCTCTTGCCTCCCAACACTCAGACTTGCAAAAAATGCACTTATATAGCCAAATTGGAAGCCATGCACTCTCCTGCCAAGACCAGAATAGCTGGTCAAGAGGAGAAGGTCACCACTTGCACCACACCACATAGAACACACAGCCCTCCAGAACACACACCAGCACTGCCTTCACATAAAAACAAACCGCACACCCACCTTCGCGGAGGCTCTCAATAAAAATTTACCCAAACAGCAGAGACCTCCAAGGCAGAAATGCACTCGACCACCACAACAAAACACTAATCATGAGACACAACTCTCCTAAACAATGTGCCACTCAACCAAAGCCCCTAAGGCAAAACAGCATGCCCAACGCACTAGTTATAGGCGACTCGATAGTGAGGCACACTGATGCCCCCCTCACTAGGTTGAATAAGGAGAAAGTAACAGTCAGCTGCCTGTCAGGTGCCAGAATCTGACACATAACGCACGTACTCCGGTCCCTCAACAACAGGTACAAATATGACTCTGTCATTGTACATGTGGGTATGAATGACCAGAGACGTACCTTCCTGGACTACAAGAAAAGAGACGTGGAGGAGCTCTCAGATTTTGTAGCCCAGGCAGGTATTGGTTATGACCCTAGCCCTAAGAAGCATCCTACTGTCACCCAGAATGATATCACAGTACAAGCAAAAAATTATTGATTTCAACAATTGGCTAAGTTTCTGGTGTCATTCTAAGGGGATCCAGTATCTCTCTGCCTAGGATGACTTGATTGACAGAGCGTGATGCTTTACCAGAGATGGCCTGCATCTGTCACCCCTGGGCTTCTGGATACTGGCCAAGGCTCTTGCCACCCCTATAGTGCCTTTTTAGGTGGTGTTCCAAAGACCAAATTACCACTGTAACAGCTACAAACAAATGCAATCTGAGGGCCATGCTGCTCAATGCTAGAAGTCTAAATCTCAAAAATGAACTCGCTCAAAGCACTCCTTAAAATGGTGAACATCGACATTTGTGCCGTAACAAAGACCTGGTTCAAAGCAGCAGAAAGCACCCCTGCACTACCAGGCTAGAACTCATTCCACACCTTTTGGCCTCAGAACTTGGACCGAAGCTCCAAAGGCAGTAGTGTTTCCATATTCATAAAGGATGTGCACACCTCCAGACTGGTAGCCCAATATAATACATCTGAGATGCTTCAGGTGCAGATAACATTGGGTAAGACAGCAATTCAGGTCGTAGCCTGCTATAGATCCCAAACTATGTCCCAACACTCACACTCCACGTTCCTAAGCACCCTGGCGAATATTAAGGTCCCACCTAACACTCTCATACTGAGTGACTAACTACCCCTCCATTAACTGGGAAAACTACTAATGCACCAATACACTTGCCCAACATTTCCTGGAATTCATTAATTCCAATGCCCTGGACCAGCTCGTTCTTATCCCCGCTAGAGGTAGCAACATCCTCGACCTGGTCATTACTAACATGGGCGACCATTGCTCTACACCAATAGTCAACTTGTCCATGGTTAGATCCGACCACAAACTAATCACCTTGGAAATCCACATCCCTTCCACCCCCACGCAAAGGTAACCACCATGAAAAACTTCTCAAAAGCTAACTTTGGGCTCCTAAACAAAGAGGTGGCTAACTTCACGGCACCCATGCAAATGGAGATCAGTTGCATGACCGCCGGATCATACACCAATGCATTGTACGAACACAGATGCATGGATCTCGCCATACCCAATAGAACCAAGATGCTCTCCTCCAAAAAAAAAAAAGGAAGCCAATCTTGTGGACCCCTGCCCTAAACGAACTCTACAACAGAAGGAGGAAACTAATGCGAAATAAGGTGAAGTCCCAAGACTGGAAAAATGTCCTTATCAGCCTCAACAAAAAGTTGAGATCCCTCATCAAATCCTCTAAAGCTAGCTATGAAAACAGAATTGCAGCAGATAGTAAAGACAACCACAAGGCCTTCTATAGTTATGGAAAGAATCTTCATGACAATACCCAGATTTACTCTGCGCTACTGCGCAATGATACCTCCTATACCGAGCCAGCAGATATTGCCAATATACTGGCCGACAGATTCAGTGCCAACTTTACCCCCCCAAAGGACCAATCACAATACCAGTAGACTGCCAGGCACCCAGTATTACTGCCCCACAGGTTAAAACAGCGCTGTCCAAGGCCAAGAATATGGCTTCTGTGGGAAGTGACAATATCAAATCCAAACAGCACGCCTCGCACGTACAGCATGCTCGGCCAAACCAATCCATAAGAAACACTAGAGGCCAGCATAAGTAGTTCCATGACTTTTATTCGAAAAATAATGAAATACTGCAAAAGGACATAATAATGTCCAAATAACAACACTCAAACTAGTTTCGGCTACTGCCTTCTTCAGTGAGAGAAAGTAAAGAAAGAATTATTACAACCAGCAAACCAGTGATCTTTATATATTCTTTACCCAGCCAATAGCAAAGGAAGGTATGGTCCATACTCTCTGAATAATCCATTAGTTGACAACCAGGCTGCAGTAAACAAAAAGTAAATGAAGACATTTTGGGATGTCCTTGATAATCATTTGATATTTGGTATATACCATAAATTATATACATTAATATGGCAAAAAAAAACATTAGTAAATGAGTGAATGATCCATGTGAACATACACAATTAAACCATGGGTGAAAATAAAACAAAACAACAAGGCTGTATATATAATAGTATATACATTATTTGCTAAATCAACACTGTGTTAGAGTTCTGTAATCTTATAATAATAGATAAGTAAATAAAGGAATATACTCATCATAAATGGTCATTGAGACCTAGTGGAAATAGGGTTCCGAGATGAATAATCCAATATTTTTCTTTGTGGCTAAGTATACTTTGCCATCCTTGTTGATTGTGCCTGTTGCTGTAATTTTATCAATAACTGTAAACATACATTTTGCCGTAGGGTGTTTAATAGTATGTTGATAAAGAGCATTCATCAATTTCATATTACGAATGTCACTCCGATGTTCCCCTATTCTTATTCTTAGTGATCGTGAAGTTTTGCCCACACAGAAAGCAGAACACTGACATGTTGCCAGGTATATAACCCAGCTGCTTGAGCAATTACCAAATATCCTGACATCGTAAACTTTACTTGTGTTAGAACTGGTAAATTGTTTAAGCTTGTTCACTTGACTACATGAAGTGCAGTGGCCACAAGGGAAAGTTCCCAAGAGTTCATCCCCTATTATAGTCAATTGTTTGTATTTGGCCCCTCCACTCTCTCTCTGTTTGTAATGTGAAAATAATGATCCCAAGGTTTTACCTCTCCTATATGATAATTGACAATGGTTACCCAGGATACTACGAAGATAGTCATTAGCTAACAGAATGTTCCAATTGTCATTCAGAACATTCCTAACCACCTGGTGGTCAAAACCAAAGGTGGTAATGAACCTGATTCTGTTATCATTTGGGTTGTTTGTACGGTCCTTGTATTCCAGCAAGGTTTTCCTGTCTTGTTTATCTGTCCATGCACTGGCGGATGCAATATCAAAGATGCAATATCCCCTGTCCAAGAATCTATTTTTCAGATCTACTTTGGCATTCTCATAATCAATATTTGAAGAACTGATCCGTTTAATTCTCAAATATTGAGATTTTGGGATATTGCGGATGGTGTGGCGCGGATGCATACTAGATGCATGAAGTAATGAATTGAATTGTGGATATTTCCAATGAATCCTAGTACTTAGGGTGTGGTCCTCATTCCGATACACAGTGACATCCAAAAAATCAATTTGATCAGTATGAGAAGTGATACAGAACTCGATACCGCATATATTGCTGTTAAGATATTCCACAAATTCAATAAGATATGCTGAATCTGCACGCCACACCATCTAACAATCATCAAGATATCTCCGCCAGATATCGAATTCCACCAAATAAATGTTATGCAGGGGATTATAGATAAGGCATTCCTCAAGATAGGCCATGAAAAGATCTGCATATATGGGGGCAAAAGAGGCCTCTGCATAACATTTATTTGGTGGAAATCGATATCTGGCGGAGATATCTTGATGATTGTTGGATGGTGTGGCGTGCAGATTCAACATATCTTATTGAATTTGTGGAATATCTTAACAACAATATATGGGGTATCGAGTTCTGTATCATTTTTTGGATGTCACTGTGTATTGGAATATCCCAAAATCTCAATCTTTGATATTGCATCCGCCAGTGCATGGACAGATAAACAAGACAGGAAACCCTTGCTGGAATACAAGGACCGTACACACAACCCAAAGGATAACACTATCAGGTTCATTACCACCTTTGGTAGGAACCACCAGGTGGTTAGGAATGTTCTGAATGACAATTGGAACATTCTGTTAGCTAATGACTATCTTCGTAGTATCCTGGGTAACCAATGTCAATTATCATATTGGAGAGGTAAAACCTTGGGATCATTATTTTCACATTACAAACAGAGAGAGAGTGGAGGGGCCAAATACAAACAATTGACTATAATAGGGGATGAACTCTTGGGAACTTTCCCTTGTGGCCACTGCACTTCGTGTAGTCAAGTGAACAAGCTTAAACAATTTACCAGTTCTAACACAAGTAAAGTTTATGATGTCAGGATATTTGGTAATTGCTCAAGCAGCTGGGTTATATACCTGGCAACATGTCAGTGTTCTGCTTTCTATGTGGGCAAAACTTCACGATCACTAAGAATAAGAATAGGGGAACATCGGAGTGACATTCGTAATATGAAATTGACGGATGCTCTTTATCAACATACTATTAAACACCCTACGGCAAAATTTATGTTTACAGTTATTGATAAAATTACAGGCAACAGGCACAATCAACAAGGATGGCAAAGTATACTTAGCCACAAAGAAAAATATTGGATTATTCATCTTGGAACCCTATTTCCACCAGGTCTCAATGACCATTTATGATGAGTATATTCCTTTATTTACTTGTCTATTATTATAAGATTACAGAACTCTAACACAGTGTTGATTTAGCAAATAATGTATACACTATTATATATACAGCCTTGTTGTTTTGTTTTATTTTCACCCATGGTTTAATTGTGTATGTTCACATGGATCATTCACTCATTTACTAATGTTTTTTTTTTGCCATATTAATGTATATAATTTATGGTATATACCAAATATCAAATGATTATCAAGGACATCCCAAAATAAGTCTTCATTTATTTTTTGTTTACTGTAGCCTGGTTGTCAACTAATGAATTATTCAGAGGGTATGGACCATACCTTCCTTTGCTATTGGCTGGGTAAAGAATATATAAAGATCACTGGTTTGCTGGTTGTAATAATTCTTTCTTTACTTTCTCTCACTGAAGAAAGCAGTAGCCGAAACTAGATTGAGTGTTGTTATTTGGACATTATTATGTCCTTTTGCAGTATTTCATTATTTTTCAAATAAAAGTCGTGGAACTACTTATGCTGGCCTCTAGTGTTTCTTGGGAAGTGGCAATATCCCTGGCTGTGTTCTACATGAACTACAGAGTGAACTGACATGTCACCTCCATGCCCTGTTCAATCACAGCCTCACCTCAGGCTTTGTCCCTACCAAATGGTGCACTGCTACAGCCATCCCTCTCCGCAAAGGAGGAGCGACTACAGACCCTGGGAACTATCGCCCCATTACCCTGATTAGTCTGATATGCAAAGCTATGGAATGCATCATCATGAACCTAATAAACAAGGATATAGGGAATCTCCAAACTCTGGATCCTACACAGTTTGGCTTTGTGAAAGGTAAATCATGCCTGCTCAACTTGGTCAACTTTTTTGAGTCAGTCACCAGAGCTGTGGATGAAGGCAAGGTGGTTCATACAGCCTACCTTGATCTGGCCAAGGCCTTTGATACCATTCCCCACTAAGGAATTATAGAAAAACTCACTAAGCTAGGCATCAACCCCTATATCACTACGTGGGTTGTAAACTGGCTGACAGGAAGAACCCACAGTATGAAAGTAGTCGACTCCAAGTCAGACTGCTGACCAGTCATGAGTGGAGTTCCACAGGGTTCGGTCCTGGGTCCTCTCCTGTTTGGTATCAACTTCTCTGAAGTCCAGGCCAACACGAAGGGACTCTGGCTGACAATGTTTGCAGACTACTGCAAGTTGGAAGCCATTATTAACTTCCCAAGTGATGCTGACATCCTACAGAAAGGCCTCACTGAGACCAATAACTGGTGTCAGAACTATGGCCTTAAGCTCAATGCCAAAAAATGTGTCGTCATCCCCTTTGGGAAAAACCCGGTTCCCATTAATTACTACATCAATGGTAGTCCACTGAGCACAGACAGCGTTATAAGAGAACTGGGAATACAGGTTGACAGCAACCTCTGTTTTGACCATCACATTGCCACTGTGGTCAGAAAGTCCTTCTATGTGGCACATCTCATTACCAAGGGTTTTGCATCCAGGAAGAAAGAGGTCATTGTCTCCCTCTCCTCTTCCCTCATTAGGCCAATCATCGAGTACAATGCCCCATTTGGCATGTACCTCACTAAACACCTGCAACAACTGGAGAGGCCGCAAAAGTACCTCACAAAGAGGATCCTAGGCCTTAAACATTTGTCCTATATGGACAGACTAAAAAAACTCCAACTATTCTGTCTCATATCGCCTACTTAGAGGTGATCTCTGCTTGACTTACAAGCCATGTTTGACCCAGCTCTGTTAGAAATGCTACATCAAAAGAAATCCCAATCCCTCTGCACCACACACTCCAGAGACCTCAACCTCATTACCACAATCAACAGAACATGCTGGAGGGAAGGTTCATAACCCAGAGAATGCCCATGCTATGGAACAGACTTCCCATACATGTCAAGCAGAGCACCTTGCTGACCCTCTTCAAGAGAAATCTTGATGAGTGGATGGGAAATAGAAAATTCACCCCAGGGATCACTCCAGTGGCTTTACTCGACAGAGACACTGGGAACTAAGGTCAGGTGGCACAATGCCAGCTTAATCCTATGGGCTAGGCTTGTAAAGGCTCCAGGGCCATTAGTCTAGTACACACCTATGAAATATCCCCTTCCAATAAAAGAAAGGGCATCCACCTTCCAAGCTATAGGACGTGGGACTGTGGACCAGAAGAGAGTAAGCTGTCTGTTCAGAGAGGAGGTAAAAAGATCTACTTGAGGAATACCTCACCAATGGACAATGTTCAAAAACACATCTCTGTGAAGGTCCCCAAATGATGTTAACATACTGCAACAGGGTCTCACAGCAACTAATGACTGGTGCCAAAGTAATGGCCTCAAGCTAAATGCAAAAAAGTGTATCATACCATTTGGCAAAAACATGGCCTCTATTGATTACCACATTAACCACAACCCCCTAAAACACACAACCCGTGGTGAGAGACCTGGGTACTCGGGTTGATAATCTCACATTCGACCATCATGTAGCGGCAGTGGTCAGAAAAGCTTTTTACTTACTTCATCTCATAAGTAAAAGGATTGCATCCAGAAAAAATGAGGTTATTACTTGTCTATACTCCTCCCTCATTAGACCAATAATGGAGTATAACACCCCATTTAGTATGTACATCTCCAAACATCTGCACCAACTGGAAAGGCCACAGAAATACCTCACAAAGAGAATCCATAGCCTCAAACACCTGTCCTGTGTGGACAGGCTCAAATCACTATCACTCTACTCGGTACCATACAGATTGAGCAGGGGTAATCTGTGTCTTGCCTACAAGGCAATCTCAGACCCTGCTCTAATAGAGATGCTCCAGATCTGTAATTCTAACTCCTCATGCATTACCTGCGCAAAAGGCCTGAATCTAATATGGAACATCAACAAAACCTGCTGGAGAGACAGGTTTGTCTTCCACAGGCTGCCTCGTCTCTGGAATAGACTTCCCATGAGTACCTCGCTGACTCTCTTCACGCACAACCTTGATAACTGGATTTGAAACTACAAATATGTCCCAGGGATTTCATCTGTCTCCCTCACTGACAGGGGTGACAGGTGCTGACTGAGGTTTCTTTTTGGGGATAAACTCTTGGCTAGGCTTGTAAGAGGTCCCAGGGTCATTAGCCTAGTAACCTCCTATGATACATCTGTGAGAGCCTGTGTGCTGGACCTGCTCAGCCTTCCACTATACTCTGCTCAGAAGCAGTGCAGACAGCCTGAACAGTTACTTGATACTGAACAACTAGATCCCAGACCTGAAGATCTAGTCTGCAAAGAAGGTAGGAACGTGTCCCCCCCTTGCTTGTTGACAGACCACATCACTGTGGTATTGTCTTTGAAAACTTTTTTAAGGGAGTCTGAAGAGCTAAAAGGAGACCTCTCATCTCCTTGATGTGATATGACCTCTGTTGAAGAGGCCAGAGACCCTGGATCTTGAGAGAACCAAAGGAAGCTCCCCACTTCTTGTCTGAGGCATCCTGAAAGAGCTCTTGAGATGGAACTGGAGGTTGGAAAGAAAGTCCTGGGTTGAGCAAAAGTTAATGAATCCATTACTGAAGCTCAGGTTTGAGACAGGAATGGAAAGGAACTAAGAAATCCAGAGGATGACAGTGTTGAAGTCACACTAACTTGAGGTACCAATGAAGTTCTTATAACACAGCCTGGCCAAAGGCAGCACAGGAATGGTGGAAGCCATAAACCCGAGAACCCTGACAAAAGCCCTGGATATGACTGAAGCCAGAGGAAGAGAAGGTTGAAAAAAGGCAATTGGAGAGAGAGCCTGGGGGGGGGGGTCAGGGATACCAGCATGGGAAAGGTCTGGATCCTGCAATCAAGAAAAAACAGATCCTGAGAAAGAACTAGTACTGATTTTTGAAAATTTATGGTGAACCCCGGGTTTTTGTAACAGAAAAACAAATAACTTGAGGTCCTAGAGCAGAAACTCATGGGAGACTAAGCCTAAATAAGCAGGTTGTCTAAATAAAGATCTGAATCAATCTCATCCTGCAGAAGGCAATAACAGGAGCAAGGCATTTCGTGAGCATCTCTGGGGCAGTAGAGAGGACAAAGGGACAAAGCACAGAACTGAAAATGTAAGGAAGAAACACAGAAATGTAAACATTTCCTGAAAAGGGGATGGATGGAGATTTGAAAGTAGGCATCCGTGAGGTCCACAGAAACCCAAAAAGCCTTGAGAAGAAGAGGGAACACGGTTTTAAAGGACAACATTTGAAAGGAGGGAACCTTTAGAAAGGTGTTGACCTGAGAAAGGTCCAGAATTGGTCTCCATGTGCCTTCCTTCCTGGGAATCAGGAATATTCTGGAATAAAAACCCTTCCCTACCTGGGAAGGGGACACAATTTCAATGGTGCCCTGGTCCAGAAGAGCCTGAAGCACTTCTGGGAAGAAAGGAAGTTGCTCCAGAGAAAGTTGCAGGATGTCCAGAAAGGGAGGAAGAGATTTCCACACCATGAGATACCCCTGGCAGATGATGGACACAAAACCCAAGAGTCTTGTGTAACCCTTAACCAATTGGGAAGGGAAAAGGAAACCTGTCCAAGGGAAAAGGGAAGCAAATTGTCTGATGGAACATGGTCTGTCCTGAAAAGGAGTCTTCTGAGAAATAGGGGGTCTTAGCAGACTTGGCTAGAGCTACATGCCTAGAACCCTTTTTACCTTTGGGTGGAAAGCGAGACTGTCTACATACAAAAGCAGGTTTGGAGGGACAATTCCTCTGAAACTTGAGGAATGGAGAAACAAAAATATGTTTCAGTTCCTGGAAGGTCTTGTCCTTGTCCTGGAGGGACATAAGTTTGTGTAGTCTTATATGTAAGGTGATGGAAACAATAATCATGGACCTTATAAATAATTAAATAGGAAACCTCCAAATACTGGACCCAAACCAATTCAGCTTTGTCAAGGGCAGGTCTTGCCTACTGAATCTGTGGATTTCTTACAGAAAGTCACCAAGGCCCTGGATGACGGTAAAATAGTACTTACTGCCTACCTCAACCTGGCCAAGGTACTTGACACATTCCCCCACTCAGGTATTATAAATAAATTCACAAAACTGAGCATAAATTCCTATGTCACCAGATGGATAGCCAACTGGTATATGGTCAGGACAGATGTGGTTTAAGTGAGTGAGTCGAGATCCAGCAAGAGGTCAGTTAATAGTGCCACAGGGTTCAGTGCTGGCACCACTCCTGTTCAGAATATACTTCTCTGAAGTCAAAGATAATACGGAAGGCCTCTAGATGACAAAGTTTGCAAATGACTGCAAGCTAGGGGCAAACAGTGAATCTCCCAACGAGGTAGATATCCTTCAGGAGGATTTAGATCAGACAAATGATTGGTGCTAGAACCATCGCCTAAAAATGTGAAAAATGCATCATACCACCAAACTGGGAAGTCAAATACCCCTGCAAATTACATCAATAGCACACCACTAATAGCCTACTCAGAGGTGAGAGATCTAGGTACACAGACAGACAGTAGCCAGAACTTTGACTGCCATGTGTCCTTCTGCGTGGCACAACTTTTATAAATAAAGTTATGACCTCCTGATCCAAGGACAATTATAGTCCCACTATACCCACCCCTCATTAGACCAATAATCAAGTACAGTAGGCCATTTGGCATGTACTTGACTAGGCACTTACAGAAGCTGGAGCGGCCTCAGAGGCTCCTCACAAAGAAAATACAGGGTGTAAAGAACATGTCCTATGCGGATAGACTAAAAGCCTTATCCCTTTACTCTGCCTCCTACCGACTGTTAAGGGGTGACCTATGCATACCTACAAGGTTTCACTCATAAATCTAGCCCTAATAGAGTTGATACACATTCGCAAGCCAAACAGCATGAGGGTCACCCGATATAGAGATCTAAACTTAGTAACTCAATCAAAACAAGCTGGAGAGACAGATATATATAATATAGATTGCTTCTCCTTTGGAACAAGGCTTCCTTTTCACATTAAGCAGGCCCTTCCCTAGCCCTCTTCAAATGTAATTTGGATCAATGGACGGGAACTGCAAATTCACAGCTGGGACAGCGCCTATGTCTCTTGTGGACAGAGTCAATCTCTAAGATACTCAAGGCATAGGCAGAAACTCATGCCATCCTCTTGTCCCTAGGGGCTATATATTAGGTAAAACTGGTCTAAATTGGCTAGGCTTGAAAAGACTTTTTAGCCATTAGCCTAGTAATTTCCAATGAACCTATCAAAGGAAAAATTCCTCTACAGGAGAAACTGAAGAATCACTCATCAGAATTAGAGTAAGGGACATGTGAAGACAACAAAGATGAAGCTCTATCTCCATCCTTATCAGAATTCTCTGCTAAAATATTATCATGACTACTGTAACTATGATATAAAGTCTCATTTGTCTGCTGTTCCACAGGGTTCAAAACCTGCAATACGTCCTTAGCCAAGGTAAGTAGTTCATTTTTATTAACAAACACTGCTTTCGGTAGAAGCAGGTCTAATATTTTGTCTCCTTTTTTCTAGGGATATCCCTACATGGAGGCTGATTACAGGATGATACTTCAACTCAGTACACAGGTCTGTTACTTCAGCCATTCTGGGTCCTCCAGGAGAAACTCCTATGACCAAAAAATGTGGTTGTCCTATGCCCAGAATAGACACCAGATGTGGCTAACCTCTGGTCCATTGTGGTGATACAGACCAGGCCCCAGGAAACCACTGAGGTGACTGAGGAACAAGTCATGGCCACTGTACTGTCACCCACTAGCGGGTGACACACTGAGTTAGCCTGCAGAGTAGTCATGGGCTGCTTAGCAGCTTTTTTTTCTTCTTAGGTGCAGCAGGAAAAAGAACCATAGGATCAGTAATGGAATCCATGTTCCTGCTGAGAGGGGCCTGTTCACTGGAAAGCATAGCTGGAAGGAGTCAGGCAGAAGGTTCGTTTTTACTCAAGTGTTCACAAGCACTACACTAGCTTAACCCTACCCATACAAGCCACAATAATCATAAAAGTAAATGCATAAGCAGTACACTTGTCTCCAAATATCAAGGAATACCTCTTCCCTGGAAACAGTAGCTGAAAGAAGGATGGAATGTAGTTGTTGCAAACTTTACAAAAGCACTGAAGAGGCTTACTTTTCCTTACAAATGCCTAAGTCATTCAACTAAAAACATGAAAATACAAGAGCAGCACATTTTTACCATAAAAAGTGCCCCAAAACAGGGATAATTAACCACAGCAAAAATTTTGTGTGTAATGAGATATTTCCACTAAAATGTAAACACACACAAATGCTGGTTTAAATAAAGACACCTGGTACCATTTTAGTCAAAAAACAGGCAAATATTAAAATCTTACACGGAAAGGTTCCCTAAAAGGGACTTATCTGCCAGCAATCGAAGATTGGAACTGACCTTTCAGCCTTTGAAGCTCAAAAGGTGCACTTTCAGGGGTGGCAAGAAAGTAGAGTGCTTTTGGTGCCCATTCTGCTGTTTTCTCCATTTAGTGGTTGTGCCACAGTAGCGTCGATGAATGTGTCGAGGGGAGCCATATACATTGTTGGACACTCCCTATCTGTTACATCCTAGGCGGGATATAATCCATACAGTTTTAGGCAACACAGATACTGATGAACATCTCACACTGCATAAAATAAACAGAGGTAAACCAGAGGGCTCAAGTGAAGTCCGATATCCCACCTGTGACCCAGAGAGTGACAGGCCTAACAAGAAACAGACTACAAAGGAATAAAGACACTTTGCTGAAGTTTCCATTAGTTTATCCACTTAAGCAGGTAGACGGACAAGTGTTCTTGTTCTAATACATTACTTTCAACAGGTCAGTTATTTAAAGGGAGTTACACACATTGGTGGGAGGGTCCATGGAAGCTGATTGGAGGAAAATCTGGGAGATGGAAAAACAAGCATCTATCCCAAAGCTTAGAGGTTTAGTCCCTTATTTGAATATTCCTGAAAGACCCATAAGTGTTTACCAGCTTAACAGCCTGTGGAACATTATTCTTAGTTAAAAGGTGTTATTTTTAACTTTTAACAAACCAAACATGGCAACACACCATGAGATACCACTATAGCACTATATTTAAGAAAAAAAAGTTCACCTCAGCTTCACCAAGTCCATCTAATGGAGTGGTTTACACTTGGATCATTGAAAATCCTGCTTTTACAAAGCTATCACCAGACTTTATTAATCTATTTTGTAACGCATGTAAAATAAGATGCTGTATCTGCATCTGTGTGGCTCATATTCCTTGGAGGCAGTTATGAAAGCTTTATTATACAACTTTTTCCAGTCTATCACATGTAATACGAGAAGCTGTGCCAGCTTTACAGGGCTCATATCTCTTGAAATAAAATGTGAAAGTCTAATCTTACAGGTTTACAGTGTTTGCTTAAAAGAGGCTCATATACATGATTAATGTGACCAGTCCCCATTCTTCTTCCTCTTGATGAAGACAGACCTTTTTATATGCAGAGGAGGTAGTCACTTAAAGCTACACTAGGGGACTCCCATGTTTGAAGAATACATGCATCCAGAGATATAGCTTGCTGTGGAAACAAGTCACAGTGCTCATTTTTTCAGAACTCATGAATATGCACAAGGAGGAGGAAAAATGTAAGTAAAGTCTGAGACCTCAGAACCTTTTGAATAGGCTTTCTGTGCCCATGGAATAAAAAAATCACCAAGTGGTGAACTGCATAGTATGCAAAACCTTTAATAAACATAAGAATCTCAGATCTTATTTGAGGCTAGGAAAATGGTACCTAAAGAATACAGCAGTGTGGAGTGCTGCCCTAGGATAACAATTTTTGTTGTACTGCAGATTACAGAAATTTTGTTAAATGCAGGCCCTGCGGCTAGAGTATCTATACCTAGTTGCTGTGGGGTAGTTGCAGTGAAAAGTAAAATGCTCTTGGTCTCACGGCATGGTTTTACAGTACTCCAGTCTGGGGTCTTCCCTGTCAAGCTTCTTCCCGAGTCTAGGAGTTACTAAGGGTGCTTCTGTTAACATTCTTCTTCTCTTCAGGTTCCAGTTAGTGAACTTAGTGCAAAAGAGAAATAGACAGCGTTGTGCCTGGCTAGATAAAGTATTGGAAACTGGGAGAGATAAGGTGGAAGGGTAGTTAACCAATCTCCTGAGAGAGGGGGTAGTGCCATGGGATCCGGGGTGGGGTTAGACAATGTAAGAGGATGATGTAACCAGTATGGGAGTGGGATGTCAATCAAACTAGGAAGCTAGTGGGGTGGAGCCTAGATTGCCAACTGAGAGCAGTGAATTTTGAGAGCTCCATAAACTAGTATAATAATATAGGAAAATGTTATTATTTTTCAAGTTTAAAATGTCAGAAATCTATAGATAAACTGCAAAACTACATAAATATTAATTTTGGTGGAGATGCACAAAAATTTTCCTGTCAAGTAACTTGGAGATATGTTGAGTCACTGAATATGAGCAACTCAAGGAATTCTCATCCAGATGCTGCGTTGAAAAAAGAACTGCAACTGATGACATCTACCTTACAGGAACTATCTTTGAAGATGGATGGCTTTAAAAATGACTTAGAAAACCTCAAATTAAATTCTCAAAAACAGACTTAAGGAACTATTACAGCAACACCATACACAAATAACAAATATAGAGACTTCTCTAAATGACATTGAAGGGAGACTCAAAGAGGAAGAATTCCAAAAAGAATTTTTGCTTCAACAGAATACATGGCTGCTTAACAAAACAGATGACTTAGAAATGAAAAGGAGAAACAACGTAAGGATCTTTGGTCTGCCTGAAAACACTGAAGACGACATTATTTCATTCTTAACAACCTGGATTCCTGAATTTTTAGACTTGAAAGAGGGACTTTCATTTGGAACTGAAAGGGTGCATACAGCACTGAGGAAACCTGCTTCTAACTCAACAAATATGCCACCTAGATCCATAGTTGTAACATTTCTTGCATCTCTAGACAAGGAACTAAAATTAAAATCTGCTTGGAGAAAATCAGCCTTAAAATACAATCAAAGCCTGATAAGGTTTGACAATGATTATTATTCCAGAGTACTAGAACAAAGGAAAAAGTCTGGCCAATAATAAAAGTGTTGAAACAAAACAATATTAAAGCAAAGCTGGCCTTTCCAGCCAAGATAAAAATACTTTTTGCCAATGAGATGAGAACCGTGAAGAGGCTACTTTAGTCATCAAAAACAACATATTGTCTGTCCCAGAAGAAATGGAATGGATGGCCCCTACTCTTAAAAGAACAAAAGAAAAGAAACAAATCCTTGGACTGATGCTAGAAAGAAGAAACAAAAAAACGATTCCAAGATAGCTGTCCCAAAAAATAACTCTTACAACTACATCTTTCAAAGTATCAACTGATATGGTACATCACTTGTCATCTGTTCTTATTTGAAAAAAAAAAGTAGGGTTTCTTAAACAAATGAGGAACAGTAATGATTTATTCAGAATGTTCAAAGAGTCCAATAATTCTTCACAAAGGTAGGTCAAGATGGGTTACTATTTACATTTTATATAAGCCAAAGAAAGCAACATATAATACAAACATAGAAGTTTCTATTCCCCTACTTGAAATCAATAAATACCTATCTTGTTCATTTTTCATTGATTTTATTTATAATAATTTAAGTAATTAATTAACTAATTCAACAAGGTACCAGTCATCAGAGTTCAGACTCAAATGTCACAAATTAACATCATATATAATAGCAGTAACAGTAGAGTGTTTTGGAAAAAAAATGCTGTCATGGAGACTAATGCCTTCTTCAATTAACGTATGACTTAGAAATGCCAAGTATATCCTGGTTGAATATAGTAGCAAGCTCTTAGTACAAATGTCATCATTATTATGTCTAAATATAGTTAATATCAATTATGGCAGGTATCACAGCTACGAGTGCTGTTTGATCAATCCTGATATGATGTGCGTGGATGCAGCTGTGTCTGGCAGCTAGTACAAATGTCATTATTATTCTGTCTAAACATAGTTAATACCAATTATTTCAGGTATCATAGCTTTGAGTGCTGTTTGATTAAGCCTGACATGGTGTGTGTAGATGCAGCTGTGTCAATTGTATGTTGCAGTTTCTGTCTCTGGGAAGCTGTGGGTTGCGGCTTGTGATCAAGGTTTACTGATGCTTGTGTATTAAGAAGAGACATTTGGTGTTTTAGCATGGATCTAGGGGAAGGGAGTGGATAAAACTGGGATATGGAATATTTTGGCAGAGAATAGTTTGTTTATACATCTGCTGAGTGAGAGGTGGGAAGGCTGGAAGAATGTGTTATCTCTTGTCGTGGCAGCTTGTTGGGAGTTTTTATTTATTTATTTATTTGCTCTCTGTTCTTTTCCTGGCTGCTGCCTCGCTGAAAGGGAGGGAATTTAGACTTGAAGTTGCAGTGAAGTGAAGCTTTGCTTCAGGTGCATTGTGAGCCTTTGGTATGCAGTACACAGACACACTATCAGAAACTCCCAAGTTGCTATGGTAATGCAGACAGAGAGACGATAATGCTTAATGGCTCTGAGGAGCCTCCGAGATGATTCTCAGCAATGAAGTTTTTGGTTTACAAAAAATATATATATATATATAATAAAATAAAAGGGCTGTTTTAAGCCACAAGTACACATATTGATGGTCTCCCAACACTTCATTTACCTCATTAAGTTGATTCTTGACAAAAAATAAATAAATAATAAGCCCAATTTTATATTTAAAATGTATTTTGGTCCAAACACATTAAGGACTTATACAAGAGTGGAAGTCTGAGTTATTGTGAAAGACTAAGAGCACTCGGTCTTGTGCAGTACCCTTTTGCAGTGGTCTGGGAGGTGAGCTTGCTCGGACATGTTGGGCATATGGGGATAGCTGATTCTAGGGTTGTTTAGGGTTGCCGGGAAGTGCTAGAGTGTCATCAGAGTTCCTTCGTGGAAATATCTGTGGGAATGGAAGGTGTTTTGAGTGGTTCACTAGCAGAGTGGCCACTGCATGAACAGGCTGGTAAAATGGAACAGGACAAATATTGGTTTGGATATTTTAAGAACAGCATGGAAACACACCACATGAACTAGCAAATAGTATTCTGGCAAAACTGGATGGGCATTGCTGCTCGTGCTTGAAGTACTGATATGTGTGTATGTAAGGATGGAAATATAACAAATAAGAAACTAGAAGGGTCTCATAATTTAAAAAGTCTATGGGTTGTATAAACATGCTTGGAAGGAGCCAATAAGCATTACAGCTTGTGGTCTCTCAAATAACTAAGCAACAGCCAAAAAAAAAAAAAACACCACAGAATAGTTATGTAATGTATGATTTTAGTAAATCTAGACATAAAATACATAACCATCATATAAGATTAAGCATTCTGCTTAATTTTAGATATTAAAGACAGTATTTAATAACATGGGCTTTGTGTATAATAACACTACTGTCTTAACTTGTCATAAATGACATACACTACATTGAACATCAAGGGGAAGCATGATGATACATAAGTAAATCGGCATAAGTCATGTAATTGCTTTAATTTGAATTGTAGTTTTTGTAACCCATCTTGACCATATAAAATACTTAAGTGGTTACCAAGGTAACTAATGTTTTATATGTGACATCAAACTGACAAAGTTGTTCAAGAGAAACAATAGAAGCCTGAACGTAAGTGTCACAGAATGTAACAATCATATTCTGAACAAATAGTATTAAATTGACAACAATGACTCAGTTTAACCTTTGCTAATTATACAAAATAGAATGTTGCCATTTAAATCTAAAAACTTTCAGTATATGCCATAAAATGGCAATTCATGAATATGGAAAGAGCACTTGTTATCATTCATCTAAATAAGTGAATTTGTTTTTAACCTATAATTTCACTCATTTTATAATAAGGAATGACAGATATGAAAATCAGTATATGTAGGAAATGGGGGTGAGAGGGATGCACTGATGATTAAAATGCACTAACTTTCATCAATGTTCACATAAAACAAACTTGAAGCTTTAAGTAAGTTAGCAACAAACAAAGTGATTACTTAAATGCTGGCAAGCAATGAAATAGAACGTCCGATATATCCAGTAAAATGCATTGTATTATAAACATTAAGTATAAATATTATTACCATCTAGTTATATTAAGTAATAAGTTTTGAAAGACTTCATCAATAAAGGTGAATATGTTAAATAACTGTGTGCTATAATCTTTTACTGAGGTTTTACATATGATACATCCTACTTTACTATGATTGAATTGTCATCTATCTTTCATGTAAATATTAATTGCTTATACAATAAGTAGACATTTATATTGTATTAGAATTCTGTCTAATCTACAACAGTACTATATCTGTTCAAAATAATATAAATATTGCTTATTCCTATTACGCATATTCTCCATATGATAATTCAATTTATCGAGCTCAGATGTTCTGGATTGTCAAAGTATGAGTGATAATCTGATGGACTTAGGTTTATCCATCAGATTAGGAATCATTTTCATAGGTTCATAGTTTAGTACTAAGCTAACTGCCCTTGCAAGCCAATTATCCCTTGTGAGACTCAAACTCTGCACCTTGTGTTTGTAAGGCAAACACCTTAGCCATTAAGCCACCCTCCCACAATGGCTAATGTGGATCTTAGTTTTGTTAACATTTATCAATAAAGTAATGTTTTGGTCAGGCATACTAATAAAACTGATAATTTTCTTTAAAAGCTCAAACATGTACTTTACAGTTATCAGAGGAAAATGTTTAATAGTCACAAACAAAAAATACATAGTTTAAATAACCTAAGATGGATTTAATTTTATCTTTTAATACCAATGGCTTAAACAATCCTGGCAAGAGATCAAATCTATTGAAATATTTAAAACTGAACAAAGCACAAACTGTCTTCCTTCAAGAAACTCATTTCAAAACAAATGAAAATTACACATGGAATCCTAAGGAATACATGACATTGGCAGAATCCACTTATAAGACAAAGACAAAAGGGAACAATTTTATGGAAAACAAATGTGATTAACCCAGAAATTATAAGTATGAAGACAAAGAAGGCCTTATGGTATTAGTAATAGTTAAATATCATAACAGAATATGGACCCTAGCCAATCTATACTGATTCCCATGCATTGGAGCAGGAACTGTTAAAAAAACACTTGGATTTCCAATAATTATACAGGCAACTTAATATTAGGAGGAGATTTTAACTGTATATTTGATATTTCTGAAACTACAAATAAAAGACCGCTGCATACCTCTGCTGTATCAAAAGCTTTAAACAAGTGGGTAGAATAATTTCATCTTGTAGATACTTTCAAATTTAAAGATAAATCTTTGTTGTTTTTCCATCAAAATCACAGATTCTGGTACCCAAACTAGAATAGATAAAATATTTGCTGCCCATGACTTACAACTCTAAAATCATTAATTTCTCAATCACTCCGTGCCTCTTTTCACACCACAATTCATTGATACTAAAACTTCAAAATGGGTACAAACCATTAATCTTTAACTTCAGAATTCCAGCATATATAACTAAGATTAAAGAGTTCAAACCCTGACTAACATCTGAATTACAGTTCTTCTTAGATAGAAATTACACCACAGAGATAAATAATGATATGGGACTCTTTAAAAGCTTACATATATGGTAAAACCCTAACTTGGTATGAAACAAATCAGACAATGGGATTCTGAATTATTAGCTCTACAATCCAAACTTTTGTCAGTAAAAGCTGAAAAAAATCAAAATCATTTGGAGATGAGAAAGAAAGTAGAAATATTAATAAATACAACGAAATTCTAACACATAAAACTAGTTAGGCTTTAGAAAAAACTAAAAATTAATACCTTGGCCACTTCTCCCAAATATCTACATAATTTATCCACAAGAATCAAAATTCAATCAAAAGCTAACATTAAAAGCATCTCCCATGAAAATAAAGGGAAAAATGTCTCAGATATAGGTGACATTCTTGATGCCTATAGAAATCACTATATGGAACATTTCCAAAAAGAAAATATACATATCAATCAATTAAATCTAAATGAAAATGTTCTAATATAAAAAAAATACCAGGAAAATTAAAACTAGATCTGCGAGCACCGATATCCTACAAAGAAATTACAGATACAATAAAAGAGGGTAAAAATAATAAAGCTTCAGGTATAGATGGCATAATTATGGAAATATACAAACGTTTTCCTTCAAAGATACTATCCTTCTTCCATAAAACTCTATTAGACTGCGGTGGTGGTGCTGCGGTAGCATTGTCGCCTCACAGTAAGACGCTGTCCGGTTTGATTCTCAGCTAGAGCGTCTTCTGTGTGGAGACATGCGTGAATGGGCGTACCTTCGTTGAAGGTTGTGCGTCAGGCCTGGCAAGCCAGTACGTAAAAATCAACTGCCAATCATTAGCGGACCGGAGTTCCGCTGTGGCGACCCCTAACCAGGAAAAGCCGAAAGACACAAACAAACAAAGTCACAAGCTTTAATACCACCCTCTTGGAGATGTTCCTTAATCATACCAATCCTAAAGGAAAACAAATTCCCAAACCTCTGTACCCCATACAGACTATATCATTAAATAATGACAATAAGATATTTATGACAATATTAACTAACAGAATTAAAATACCACTATCCAAAACAATAATGATCAAACTAGATTTATATATCATAGACACACACACAAAAAAGGATAATTTATCTTATAGATTCTGTTAAGAAAATAAAAAGACACTCATAATTGGCTTAGATACAGACACAATTCCTTTGATTCCCTAAATTGGGACTATTTATTCAAAATCCTAATGCTATTTGAATTTCCTGCATTCTTTGTTCATCTCCTAATGAATACATATACAAATAATTTAGCTTATGTCAAGTTAGGTCCTTTTACCTCTGAATCTATACATATAAAAAAGGCACTAAACAAGGATGTCCCATGTCACCGATTCTATTTGCTCTGGCTATTGAAATATTGGCAGATTCAAGTCGTAACAATATAAAAATCAAAGGAATAGATGTTTATGAACAATACAATTTTAAAGTAATGCTATTTGCTGATGAGATATTACTAACATTATCTAATACAAAACATTAGAAGAATTAGATATATTAATTGACAAATTTCACATGACTTCAGGACTCCATTTCAATAAATCAAAATCTAAATTTTTATTTTTAAATAAAAAAAAAGCTGCAGACTAAGGGGAATCACATCATAGGGAAACAAGAATCTACCTTAAAATATCTAGGAATTTAATTATGTGAGGATAATAATGAATTGGTCTCAAAAAACTACAATAATATCATAAATACAATTAAAATCTCTGTGGAAAAATGGAACAAAATAATTTAAACATTTGAAGATAAAATACAGTTAACAAAAATGGTTTTACTGCCCAAGATCCTATATATAGCCTTGGCAATACAACAATCACCAGAAAGGAATATACTTAAAGAAATAAATTCATGCCAAATAACATTTTTATGGTTTCCCAAAAGAAGCAGAATAGCTTTAATACATCATATCAGACCATGGAAACAGGGAGGATTAAACTTTCCTGATATAGAAACATATACAAGCATCAATATCTAAAACAATCTCAGATTGGATAAGTCCAAATTACTCTGCAAATTGGAAAGAATTACTAACTGTAATATCAATAAATGAATTTGATTTACAAAAAAAATGTAAACAGATAAAAACAATTTGCCATGGCACATATATATCACTATGCAATATAATGATAATTATTATAACACTGACTCATTTAGGAAAATTATTAATGCAAATATTGAACCCGCGGTGGTGGTGCTGCAGTAGCGTTGTCGCCTCACAGTAAGACGCTGTCTGGTTCGATTCTCAGCTAGAGCGTCTTCTGCGGAGACATACGTGAATGGGCGTACCTTCATTGAAGGTTGTGTATCAGGCCTGGCAAGCCAGTACGTAAAAATCAACTGCCAATCATTAGCGGACCGGAGTTCCGCTGTGGCAACCCCTAATCGGGAAAAGCCGAAAGACACAAACAAACAATTAATGCAAATATCGATTCAAAAATCTGGTTTGATCTTTTAACACCATTTACAGTCACAAAGAACTTTCTACATAAAATATATAGAGAAATTATTCATTCTTGGGAACAGAAAGGATTTGTTTGTTGGCTTCAATGTATCAAAGAACTAAACGTTTTAGATATGCAAGTAATAAAAACAACATACAAAATTCCACAACAGGACTGGCTAACTTTACAGAGTATTCTGTCATATTTGCAAGATTTAAGTAGAATAATTAACAATTTTTCATTTAAAGAAATACCTACATTTATGAAATACATACATGAATTCATATATAATGACTGACATGGGAAACAGTATTTCAAAATTTTACAAAATATTGATAAACTATAAAACAACACCCACAATCTCATATTGGAAATATATAACAAAAGGACACTCAATACAGTTAATTGAAGATATTAAAACAAATATCTTATTACCGATAAAATATACATCCTTTACGCAATACTGGAAAGTTTTTATTTGGCAATGCTTGCACAGAGCATTCTTAACCCCAGACAGAATCAGTAAAATTAGTTCTTCCATAAAAGGAATATGTTAGAGATGTGAGCAAGCACACAATGCAAGATTGGAACCACATTTTCTTTGATTGGGTTAAAATTAAGCCATTTTGGAATGGTATTAACGTTCTACAAGCATTATTAAGGTTTATAGGTCGGTACTAGGCTATCGGCCCTAGGGCCTACACAAGCCTAGCCATAATTTCCTGGCTATTACTTCCCTGGTCCCTGTCTAACAGGGCGATTTACGTGATCCCTGGGGTGAATTTCCCATCCAATCGTCATTTGAAGAGGGACAAAGAGGTGCTCAGCTTGACATGTATGGGCAGTCTATTCTAGAGTATGGGGAGTCTCTGTGTCAGGAACCTATCCCTCCAGCATGTTTTGTTCATTGTGCTGTCCAGGTTTAGATCCCTGGAGCATGTGGCTCTGAGGGATTGGGATTTCTTTAAGTGTAGCATGTCCAATAGCTCTGGGTTTGACATGGCCTTGTATGGTAAGCAGAGATCGCCTGTGAGCAGGCGATATGTGACAGAGTATAGCTGGGGTTTTTTTTAGACGGTCAGCATAGGGCATCTGCCTTAGGCTTGTGATTCCTTTAGGGTGGTATTTCTGTGGCCTTTCCAGTTGTTGCAGATGTCTTGTGAGGTACATACTAAATGGGCGTTGTACTCTATAATGGGTCTAATGAGGGATGAGTACAGTGGGACAATGACCTCCTTTTTTCTGCATGAAAAGCCCTTAATGATGAGGTGTGCGCCACATCGAAGGATTTCTGGCTGTTGTGGCGATGTGGTTATCGAAGGTGAGACCACTGTCCACTTGTGTCCAAGTCCCTTATCACACTTTCAGTGTTTAGTGTACTGCCATTTATGTGGTAATTCATGGGTACATGTTTTTTCCCCAAAGGGGATAACTATACATTTCTTGGCATTGAGCTTGAGCCCATGACTCTGGCACCAAGCATCTGTTTCTGTAAAGCCCTTTTGTAGAATATCCACATAATTTGGGGATTCAATAATGGCTCCCAGTTTGCAGTCATCTGCGAACTTTGTTAGCCAGAGTCCCTTAGTGCTGGCCTGTACTTCAGAGAAGTAGATGCCAAACAAGAGTGGTCCCAGGGCTGAACCCTGAGGTAGTCCACTTGTCATTTGTCTGGACATGGATTTTGAGTCGGCTACTTTTACAGTGTGGGTACTGTCAGTAAACCAGTTGGCAACCCATCGAGTGACGTAGGGATTAATGTCCAGCTTAGTAAGTTTATCTATGATTCCAGAGTGGGGGATGGTGTCGAAGGCTTTGGCAAGGTCCAGATAGGCTGTGTGGACCGACTTGCCCTCATCCACAAATCTGGATACTGATTCGAAGAAGTCAATCAGGTTGAGGGGACAAGATCGTCTCTTTACAAAACCAAACTGGGTGGGGTCCAGTGTTTGAAGGTTGCCAATGTCTTTGTTTATAAGGTCCATGATGATGTGTTCCATGGCTTTGCAGATCAGGCTCATCAGACTGATGGGAAGATAGTTCCCAGGATCCAAGGTAGATTCCCCCTTGTGCAGTGGGATAACTGTAGCTGTGCGCCATTCATTGGGCACAAAGCCTGAGGTGAGGCTAGGACTAAACATAACACTTAGGTGAAGTGCCAGTTCATTTTGTAGTTCATGTAGTACACAGCCCTTGATGTCATCTGGTCCCATGGATGCTGTATTCTTAGCTTTGGAGAGTGTGTTTTTTACCTGTGTGGCTGTGATTACCAGAATATGGCAATCTTTTGGTGTTGAGCTGGGCCCTTAAGGGGGTGAGGGGGGGTGAAGTTGGCAATGAATCGATCTGCTAGGATATTGGCAATATCCTTGGGATCAGTATATTTAATGCCATTCTGTTGTAGATCACAACAGATCTGAGCATTGCTATTTAGATTCTTGACATAACTATCAAATGCCTTGTGGTTGTCCTTGGAATCTTTGGCAATTTTATTTTCGTAACTAGCTTTGGAGGATTTTATGAGAGATCTCCGCTTCTTACTGAGGCTGGTAAGGGAGTATTTTGCATCCTGGGATTTTCCACTTTTTTGCAACAGTTTCTTCCTTCTGTTGTACAGTTTGTTTATGGCAGGGGACCACCAGATTGGCTTCTTTTTTTTTGGGAGGACAGCATCTTGGTTCTATTTGGAATGGCACGATTCATTCATGAGTAGATGTGCTTGTACAGTGCCTTAGTGTAGGATTCAGCAGTCGAACTTTCAGTTCCAGTCTGCATGGGTGTCATGAAGTTTGTCACTTCTGACTTGAGTAGCATGAAGTTAGCTTTGGAGAAGTTTTTTATGGAGGTTTCTCTACTGGGGGGGAAGGGGTGGGATGTGGACGTCAAGGGTGATTAATTTATGGTCAGATCTGACCAATGAGGAGGTGACCACTGGCATGGAGCATTGATCTCCCACATTGGTAATGACCAGGTCTAGGATATTTCAACTCCTGGTGGGACTATGGATTAGTTGATCCAGGGCATTAGAATTTATGAATCCCAAGAACCATTGGGCTAAGGTGCTGGTGCCCTTATAGTTTTCCCAATTAATGGCAGGGTAGTTGAACTCGCCCAGTATTAGGGTGTTTGGTTGTATCTTAATATTTTCCAGTATGTTTAGAAAGGTGTAGTGAGAATCTTGGAGCATGGTGGGGGATCTGTAGCAAACTACAATTTGGATTGCAGTCTTTTATCTAGTATTAGTTGTACCTGTAGAACTTCAGATGCATTGTGTTGGGCAACTAGCCTGGAGGTGTGAATATCCTTGGTGAATATGGACACTCCACCGCCTTTAGTGTTTCGGTCCTGGTTCGGTGGCCGAAAAGTGTGGTAAGAGTTGTAGCCTGGTATTGCAGGGGTGCTCTCCGGAGCCTTGAACCAGGTCTCAGTTACCGCACAGATATCGATGTTCTCCATTCTTAGAAGTGCCTCGAGAGAGTGCATTTTGAAGTTTAGACTTCTAGCATTGAGTAGCATTATCTTCAGATTTTGCATGCTTAAATCTGTTACAGGGGTGGTTTTGTCCTTTGAGCCTTGCCTAAAAAAGGCACTATAGGGGTGGCAAGAGCATTAGCCAGTAACCTGAATCCCAGGGCTGAAAGGTGCAAACCATCTCTAGCAAAGCATCGTGGTCTGTCGATCATGTCATCCCAGGCAGACAGATACTGGATCCCCTTTGAATGACACCAGAAACTTAGCCAATTGTTGAAGTAAATCATTTTGTCCTTATACTGTGGTATCATTCTGGGCGAAGGCAGGATGCTACTTAGGGCTAGGGTCATACCTGCCTGGGCCACATGATCTGAGAGCTCTTCCATGTCTCTTTTCATGTAGTCCAGGGAGGTACGTCTCAAGTCATTCACTCCAACATGGACGATGACAGAGTCATATTTGTACTTGATGTGGAGTGACTTGAGTGTATGTGTGATGTGGCGGATCCTGACACCCGACAGGCAGCTGACTAATTTTCTCCTTGTTCAGCCTGGTGAGTGGGACATCAGTGTGCCTGACTATAGAGTCACCTATGACTAAAGTGTTAGGCATGTTGTCTTGCCTTAGGGGCTGTTGTTGGGTGGCACAATGGTGTTGTGAGCTATGTGACACTTTGGTTGTGATTGGTGTTTGTTTGCATTTCAGCTTCGGAGGTCCTTGTTGCTTGGGCAGGCTAATGTTAAGGGCCTCCACATAAGTGGGTTTAATGTTACTATGTGTGGATGTTGGAGGCATGAGTTTTGAAGGGCTATGTGTTGCTTGAGGTGTAGTGCAGGTGTTAACCTTCTCCTCTTGACTGTCTAGCACAATCTTGGGTGGAGAGAGCTTTGCTTCCAGTTTGGCTATGTAAGTGCATCTCTCGCAGGTGGTAGGAGGTGAGGGTTGTCTGTGTACATGAGGCAATTGCTGCATTGCCCCAGTATGCCCAGATTCACCAGGTGGATAGGAGAAATCACCGGAAGCTGACCACTGGACATGCCTGGTTCAGTGTTTCTTTTGTAAAGTACAAGAGCTGTTTTCCCTTACCTTGGCAAGGTACTTTGCAATTATAGGCTGTTTAGAGCCTACGATTAATTTCTCCTTATTAACAAGGAGAGTCGAGTGCTTATATCAGTTTAAGGCTTCCTAGTGCTTTCCAGCAGGTTTTATAGCAAGTGCTAGTCACAGGGATTCAGATTTTAGTGCTACTACTGAGAAACTAGCTTGTTCTAAGGGAAAGTTTGAAGAGCAGACTTTCTGGCACTGGGAGTAGTTTAAAGTGCTAAACTAATAGGCTAATACAAGTGCAGTAGAGCAGAGAACTAGCAGATCTGAGAGAAAAAATTGAAGAGCATACAAAAAGTCCAGGATACAGCAAGTCTGTATCTCGGCTACACTAGTTCCAGGAATTTTTTTTTTTTTTTTTTTTTTTTTTTTTTTAGTAGAAAGTGAAGAGGCAGAAGATAATGAGATAATTCAATATGTAGAAGTTAAAGGGGTGGGCCTTTGCTAGGTTCTCACTATTAACAGCAGTGACAAGTGGAGTACCACAGGGTTCTGTCTTGGGACCTCTCGTGTTTGGTATATACTTCTCTGAAGTACAGGCTAACACAGAAGGCCTCTGGCTAATGAAGTTCGCAGATGACTGCAAACTAGGAGCCATAGTCAAGTCCCCAAATGATGTGGACATCCTACAGAAGGGCCTCACTGAAACAGATACCTGGTGTCAGAGCCATGGCCTCAAGCTCAATGCCAAAAAGTGCAGTGTCATACCCTTTGGTAAAAACTCTGTACCCATGAACTACCACAGAGGCAGCAATCTACTTAACACTGAATGCGTGATAACAGACCTTGGGACCCAGGTGGACAGTAGTCTCTCTTTTCATAGTCACATCGCCACAATAGTCAGGAAGTCCTAAACACCTCATCATAAAAGGGTTCTCATCCAGGAAAAAAGAGGTCATTGTTCCCCTCTACTCGTCAGTCATTAGACCCATTATAGAGTACAACGCCCCTTTTGGAATGTACCTCACAAGACATCTGCAGCAGCTGGAAAGGCCACAGAAGTACCTCACAAAGAGGATTACTGACCTCAAACAAATGCCCTACACTGACTGCCTCAAAAAACTCCAGCTTTACTCCGTAGCATATCGCCTATTCCTAGGTGATCTCTGCCTAACATATAAAGCTATGTCAAACCCAGAGCTGTTGGACATGCTACACCTAAAGAAATCCCAATCCCTCCGAGCTACATGCTCTAGGGACCTAAACCTTGTCACCATAGTAAACAGGACACGCTGGAGGGATAGATTCCTGTCCCAGAGACTTCCTATACTCTGGAACAAGCTACCCATCTATATCAGGCAAAGTTCTTCATTAGCACTCTTCAAGAAAAATCTTGATGAGTGGATGGGAAATGGGAAATACACCCCGGAGATCACTTCTGTGTCTCTGCTCGACAGTGGCACAGGAAAATAACTTTCTTGGGTGGCGTAAGCTATGGAACCTTGGTGGCTAGGCTTACATAGGCCCTTGGGCTGATAGCCTAGTACCTACCTATGAACAGTAGAATAATCTGATGTAATGTGACTGGGCGGGAGTGTCCAGTATAGACTTAATACCAGAGGTGGGCAACTCAAAGCCACCAAGACAAAAAGACCAAAACAAGAACTGGGAGGGTGGGTGGCAAAAAAACGTTGTACAGATTAGAGATATTAAATCAAAATGCAGACAAAAAATGAGAATAAACTCTTATCTTTTCTCAATATCACAGCTGGCAGTAGGTCAGTCCCTCTGCAGCAGCCTGAGCAACAGGTATATCTGATTTAAAGCACAGGATCATTTTAACTAAAGCTCTTGTATTATTAAATGTGAACGAAGGTCCTCATTTGAATAGGTCAAACCTGTATCTAGTATGGACTACACTTGCAATTTCAAGGAAGTGTATAACAAGCCGATGGAATACAAACACAATACCAACTCTAGAAAACTTCTACAGCCTACTGAAGACCACAGCATCACTGGAAATTAAAATGAAAGAACTAAGAATTTATCCAAAGCCATTTATCAACATCCCTTGGGGAAAAGTCTTATAGTTGATTGACAGTATACAATAATTGATCAGACACTCTGATAATGGATTGGACATACTTATAAAGTAACTGTATCCATTAAGATCTGTTATAGTGTCATGCTAATGTAAATAGTGTACATAGTTATTTAAGATGTTATGTATAAATACTATGGAATTCATTCAAATGCATTTGAAAAATAAAAAAAAAAAAAATTTGAGAAAAAAAAAAAAAATAGGAGGCCAGTGTTTGACCCCATTTTCTCACTCCCAACACCAAAACGAAAGCCCGAGTCCCAAACGAGTAGCAGTAAAAAACACATTTGAAATAACTGAAAGTTGCCATTTCAGTTTGTGAAACATCATGAGGTATAAAGCACTTTCAAAGTCAATACAATTACTTTTTAGGTTTGTACACACCTAGAGATCATAAACCAAAACGGATAAAATAAACAGAATGATTTTGTTTCCCATGTCACTAGCTCAACAGATAAGCCATACCAAGGTAGATGCAGTGATTTCCAAATCTAATTGCTTGTTTGGCTTTTTCACAATAACAGTTCATGTTAAAGTCCTGGGTTAAACAATACAGGTGTTTAGCTGTATGATTTACGGTTTAGTTTACTGAGAGCAAGAACACTTTTAGTGGAAATGTTTGAGTTTAGACCAGGGTGGTGGTGGGTGTCCAGCCTGTTCTGCCACCTTAACTCCATTTTTTTC
This sequence comes from Protopterus annectens, assembly GCF_019279795.1. Lineage (NCBI taxonomy): Eukaryota > Metazoa > Chordata > Ceratodontiformes > Protopteridae > Protopterus > Protopterus annectens. The sequence continues at coordinate 272,600,277 of NC_056731.1, forward strand.
AAGGATGGCATTTTTGTTACTTTCAACTGGACCCATAGTGAGCTTTATCCAGGATGTGGAAGTGGAAACCTCCATTTTCTGGGAAATCATGGCAGTGCTTCCCTAGCTGATTTATGAGGATATGGAGACTGATGTCACACAGATGGTGTGCTACCCTGATTTCGAATTTGTTAATAGCTACATGTGAAAATAATTGCAGAAAAAAACAAGTCACCCTCGACAAAAAAAAACTTTTATCTTAACACTCAGAGAAACCCCCACTCCAACCCAAGAAAATTCTGGAGTACCATTAATAAGCTCTTACACCTAGGAAACCCATCTCCTTGCAACCCCTCCCCCAAACAGCTATCCTCTCAAGACTGCCACTCTTCTGAACTCCTCCTTCATAGACTACATACAAAAACTAATCAAACCAAACAAGGATACCTACGACGACATCCCTCCCCCTCCCACTCACAAAACTCCTTTCTCACTCAGACCAATCCCTACATCCATCATAAGGTCTCTACTCTATAAATTTAAAACCCTGTTCCCCTTCGGGTGACAACCTGCCTCCTCAATACCTCAAACTCGCTGCCCTTTCTACTGCCTATCCAGTCTCTAAATCGGTGAACACATGAAAATCTTGTCCCTGACATCTGGAAAAAGTCCTATATTATACCCCCTACATAAAAGAGGTAAGCCCATTGACCCCTCAAATTTCAGGCCTACAGCTATCCTATCCCCTCTTTCTAAGATTCCTGAATAGTGCATACACAAACAGCTCATTTCACATCTCATTCAGGAAAATCTTCTCACCCCTATACAACATGGTTTCTGTCCTCATCATACAAATACTGCATTACTATCCTTTACTCTCCCTCTCGACATCTCTCAATAATACCAAATTAGTGTCCTGCCTTTTCCTTGACCTCTCTAAGGCTTTTGATACTGTGTCTCACAACCTCTTTCTCTCCAAACTTATCTCTTTCAGTCTATCTACCTCTACCCTTTGCTGGTTCTCTTTGAAACTATTGAATAGAACTCACTCTGTCAAAAGGCTCTCAGCCACTTCTCCTTTCCTTCCCATTCAAACTGATGTACCCTAAGGCTCCATCTTGGGCCCACTGCTATTTAACATCTTTACTAGTAATCTCTTTCAATCCTGCCCTCACTCCACACTCATACAGTAAGTGGACTCCACCATCATCACTACCTCTGACAACATAACCCACCTTCACTCCCTCACCGAAGACACCCTGCACTCAGTTGAAACATGGCTCACATCCAACAAACTCCTACTCAACCCCAATAAAACTAAATTACTTCTCTTCTTCCTCAAACTCCTCCAACATCTCAAATCAACCTTTTCTGTCGATTCACTAAACAATGCAACTATCAAGGTCGAATCTCACACTAAACTTCTTGGGATTTACATAGATGACTAATTTTGGCATCCACATCAATAAATGTGTGAAAAAGACTCACCAAAACTAGGATTGCTTTACAGAAATAAAAAATTCCTAACAGAAGAATCTAAATTGTCCCTATCTCAAGCCTACATTCTACTTGCCCTACTATGTACCGCCCCTATCTTTACTTACCTCCAAAAAAACTCTCAACCAAACCAAACCAAACTCGAGCTTACATACAACATAATAGCTAGATTTGCCACTAACCTCCCCTATCACTCACATCACTGCCTCTCCTTAAAAAAAAAAAGAAAAAACCTCCACTGGCTAGAATTCCATAATTAACTCCTCCTACCTCAGCTTCATCTGACACATTCCATCCACCAGCAACCCCTAGCCCATCCTTCGCTGGCAAAACTGATCTCCTCTTTTGTCCCTAACCTGGAACTTCGTAGCTCTGACCAACACCTCCTTCAAATTTCCAAACCTAATAAATCCATAGGGAAAAGTCTCTATAGTTGCTCTGTTTCCACTTCTTGGAACAAACTTCCTCTCTATATCAGATTAATTCAAAATTCTAGCAACTTCAATATCTGCTCAACTCCTGGACCTGCCACTGTAAAGATCCTACTTGAATCACTACCCCCCTCCGGCTTAGCGTCCCCCTCTTTCATTGTCCCTATTTTCTAACATTACACATATTCCTGCTTATACTTAGTTTCTATTTCTATGTCTATCACTCTTATAACCCTATTTCTTACATTATATGCATTCTTGTATTTCCTTCTATTTCTCTCTATCTAATTCATCTCCAACTCGACTCCACTCTATATTTGTCATTTCTATTTCCCTATTTCTCCCTCCTGTCATTTACATGTCTATACCCGCCATGACTCTAATCTGATACTGTATAGCATACAATATTTGTATTTAAGATTGTTTATTCACCTTCACACATTGTATAATTTTTTTCTATGTATAACGCATACCTTTACCTCCTTTTGTTTGCTTAATTATATACTGTATTATAAAAATTAATTTTTGTACTGGAGCTTTTCTCCTTGGGTCTCTACTGAAAAAAGGCATCTGCCCAGCCAGAGTAACCTGGTTAACAAATGGCAAATAAATAAAAAATAGAAAAGAATTCTGACAAAGAATTCAACACAAGGAATTGACAACCAGATATTCTGAACAAATTATCTGCATCTGTCTTCACTGAAGACAGAAAGGGCTGGCAGCGACACCCTAAGAGCCGTTGAGACCAGTTGGCATAATGGTTAAGGTCTTTGCTTCCCATGCACAAGGTTCAATCCTGACCTCCAGCCAATGCCTGTTTGGAGTTTGCATGCCCTCTTCATGTCTATGTGAGGTTCCTCCCACCTCTGAAAAAACATGCTGAGTGTTATCACCTCAAACTCACCAAAAAGAATGGAGCTGTGGGCAGCAGCACAAACTCTACATGGTGCCCTATACAGGGAACAGTTGTATAAACCAAACACTTTGGGCATTTACTGTGGTATGCAGTATCCTCATGATAGAACACAGATCACACACTGCATGCTGTGGCAAGGCTAGCCACTTGGTGTAAAATATGACTCAAGGTGACTTCGGGTTCACTAATGTTGCCAAATGGGCATGGGTATTTGCCAGTGATTAGTGGGTTGAGAACCTGGTCTACTATGCCAGGGACCCATGCTAACTGTGCGTAAGAGGTATGTGCCCCTACTGGTCAGTATGTACCTGTCATGAAGCTGAGCAGCCCTGGCTCAACAAGCTACTGGCCAGCCAGTGTCTATTTGCCCAGCTTAGGTGACCTGGAATAGTTCTGTTGAGCAAAAGCTGGATATAAAACCAATCAAAATGCTAAACATGAGCTAAGAATTGCTACACTCAATGTCGATTCACAGACAGACTGGAGCTTAAAAGTGGATGACATGATGGTAAGGAGGAGGCTGGACATCCTTTATCATCCAGGAGTCAAGATGGAAGGGCAGGGCCGGAAAGTCACTTGGCTTTGGATCCAGAGTGCACTACTTAAGAAAAGAACAGGCTAGAAATGATGTGGGAATTGTAGTGAGGGAGAAGCTTCAGGAGACAGTGAGGGATGTCATCAGAATTAGTGACAGACTCATAGGAATCAGATTCCAGTCTAGTGATAGGCTGAGGTTCCGAATACTACCTTATGCCTCTCAGCATGGCTGAAATAGTGAGGAAGAGTACATTCAGACAGCAGCTGCCCGATCTACTAGATAAAGCAGGACAACATGACTTGGTGCTAATAATGGGTGACTTGAATGTACATATCAGGACAGACAAAACAGAATACGAGGACTGCCTGGGTCCACGTGTGGGACAACAAGAATAAAAAAGGAGATGCCATTCTAGATGTCTGTCTGGTAAATGGCTTGACAGTAGCCAACACATGGTTTAGAAATCGAGACAGTCACAAGATCACATACAAGAGTGGCAAACAAGCAACTCGTGTAGACCTTCTACTAGTAATGAAAGGACACTGGGGTAGAATCAGCAATTGCAAAGCCATCCCCCAGTGAAACAGGCAGCCCACAGCATAAACCACTGGTTGCCACAATCAGTTGCTAGCAGTGGTCAGAGAAGGCACTAAAGTCAGAGACCAGGCTGGAGACCTGGGAGTTGACTGGTGAGAAAGCACAACAGTTATGAATTACTACTCAGGGCTCTAACACCTCAAAAACAGGTGGAGCTGAAGAAGAATGGCAATGCCTTAAAACAGAATGTGCGAGGAGTACAAAACAAATATACAGCTGGCACAGGTATGGAAATAAGGTACATAAAGAAAGCTAAGCTGGTGGTGGAATGCAGAAGTCATCAAAAGAAATGTGGCATGCAGGAAAAAGTAGGAGAAAGAAAAGACAGATATGGCTATGAAGGAATTCTGGCTGGCTAACAAAGAAGCTAAGAAAGGAGTTGCAATAGCAAAGAACAAGGCATAAGAGGCACACCACCAGCCTCTAGACAGTAAGTCAGCAGATGTAGCAAAGAAACTATATCAGGTTGCAAGGCAAAGACAGAAAGATAAAAAAGCCAGTCCGACACCCTTAAGGGATAGCAGCAATAACCTGCTCACCAGTCCACAGGACATCTAAAGCATGTGGGAGTACTTCCAGCAGCTTCCGAATGAAGAAAATCCTACAGAAGCTGCCTCAAACACAGCCTACAATGACAGAACAGGAGGAACTCACCAGGGCAAGCAGCAGGCTCAGATGAGGTCACAGCAGATATGTTAAAGATGCTAGGTGGGACATGGGAGAAATGGTTCCTAAGGGTACTTGTAGCAGTGTGGAATGAAAGTTGTATCCCAGATGACTGCAGAATAAGTATACTAGTGCCAGTGTTCAAGAAGAAAGGGGACGTTCACAACTGTGGGCAGTACAGAGGTATCAAACTCGTCACACTGCATGAAAAGTCTGGAGAGGATAACTGATAAACAAATATGCAGGGTAGTAGAAAGTAAGATCAGGATGCAGCACAAATGATGCAATGATTGCAGTGACACATAGCTGAGAAGAAGCTAGAGATAAGGAAAGAGTCCAACTAAGCATTCCTAGACTTGGAGAAAGCATATGACAAGGTCCCAACTGATTTGGGCATTCCTGCTGTGGTTCGAAGTCCCAGAAACATTGGTAGAATTAAGGCAGGCTCTGTACAAGGACCCAAAGACTGAAGTATGAACAGTGTTTGGTCTCACAGAGGGGCTTCCAGTGGGAGTGGGTGTGTACCAGGGTTAACTTCTGAGCCACTGCTATTCATACTGGTGATGGACTACATTAAAAAACAGGTCTAAGGGGACAGATCAAAGTTGTTGTACAAAAACAATGTGGAAATACATGCAGACTCTGAGCAAGACCCTCAGCAAATTCTAGGAAAACTGAATGCAAAACGGAAGGCACATGGGATGAAATGGAGCACAGATAATACAAGTTGTAATGGCAGCAAATAGTGGAGTTCAGAAGAAGTTGAGAATTGAGATAGAAGTGAAAATAGTGGAAGAGGTTAACAGCTTCAGGTATCCGAAAGAGGTGGTGGTGGAGAATGCAAGTCGGAATGAGAAGGTCAAAGTTAGAATCAGGGGGCTACAGCCAACTGGCATAGAGTCTCAGGCGTAGTATATGACAGAAGAATGTCAAAAAAGTTGAAAAGTAAGGTGTACAAAAACAGTGGTGCGACCAGTACTACTATATGTTACAAAAACCTGAGTAGTAAGGGCATAGCAGCTGAGGCAGCATGAGGCCATGGAGATGAAGTGCCTGAGATGGGTAGTGGATACACACCGTGGGACAGATGAAGAAACGAGGACTTCAGAGCAGAAGCCAAAGCAGCCCCAATTGCAAATAAGGTCAGAGAGAACAGATTAGGGCACATGTGTAGAAAAGACAACAATCTTCTAGTGAAGAAGATTTGGGACAGACAGGAAGAAGGCAAGAGGAAATGAGGGCATCTAACAAAGAGGTGGATAGACTGTGCAAGAGAAGACCTGCGGAAGTCAGGCATGAGTGTTGAAGAAGGCAGGAGTGTGGCATTGAATCAAGAGAGATGGCAACAGCTGACACGATACCTTGACCCCATGTAGAAAATGGGAAACAGGGTGTTGGTGATGATGACGTTTTCAATAATCAGAATGAAAGCAAAACTACAGGGAGGACAGCATGTAGAACTTAGATGAACAAAGTGAGAGGCTCCACTGCAAAAGCAGGAAATTTGACTGCTGACAAACTCCCTAAACTACAAATGTGGAACAATCGGACAGACACTTTTTTTTTGGGAGGGGTGCTTGCTACCACACTCTCATAACTCTACAGTCACTCAACATCAAGGAAGAGTGAAAACAACTGTTAAGGATGAAACACGGCTCATACAAATGCAAATGTGCAATAAAACAAACAATGTTAAAGCCTTCTGAGAGTTGCCACTTTGGGAAACCTGCTTTGGGTGCAGTGTTGACAGGGAATCTGCATTTGAATAGATGCAGAACACACATTAATAAGATGACCAAGTGCAGTAGGAAAAAGAAAGGTGCTACATGCTCTCAAGGAGGATACAGTATAGGAACAAGACAGGACACTCTTAGGACTTTTAACCAGCTGGCTGAAACTGGCTGGAATGCTGACAAAGTCTCTAATGGAAATAATCAAAAGATCACTGGTCAGCAGACAGACTTCTGAGGACTGAAAATGTACAACTGTACTGTAATTTTGTCTGTTTAACTGGATAAGCGCATTTCATACAAGTGTTCCTTTTCAGGGGTGACCTGGGAGCACTGTCTGTTTAACGGACTTGCTTAGAATCACATATTATGCAAATGGATGTCCATGGAATCAAACCATGTACTCCTGACTACAGGGAGGCAGCTCACTAACAGCTTAGAGCCTTAATGCTCTGCTCCAACTGACAGATTATGGGTGCCAAGATCAGCTTCGGGATTTATCATTCACTGAATAGAATCTCAGAGTGAAGGAAGATAAAGGGAAAAGAAGCAAAGACGGTTAAGACTTATGGAGAACAGTAACCTACAGTACCATAAACCATGACATATTAGCAGTCAGACAGTCCTTTCAAACTAAACTGATATAGTTCTACAAAAGGAGTAATTATTTGATGTTATATACTTAGCTTCTCAGACTTGGACTTAGGAAAATGTAAAAGGCTGGAGAACAGAAAATGGTCAAATGGGTGGAAATATGTCTGGAGGGTAGCAACTATGCATATTTTCAGAGAGAGAGGTACTGAAGTTTCACAGGAAGCCAATCTGGGGTAGGGGGAATAGTCAAATCATTCAAAACTGCTCGTGTGGCATGCAGTTTTTTTGTTAGTCAAAATGCACTTTCATTCAAACTCACTTTTCTCATTTAGAGGTTACCAGAAATGACAGTAAGTGAAGGGATGGTATAAGGAAGGCAGTGGGTTTTGCTTTCTTTTTGGCAAGATGGATTTCAGTGAGTTTGGTTTATGAGATGGGAGATATTCAGTAAGTGTGTTTTTCTAGTATACGTTGTATTTTACAGTTTCATTATTTCAGAGCCCCTCTTAAAATGTGCAGAGCCAGTAACAGCAAACTTAAGTCAACAAAATGTACCAAGTAATAACTAAATAAGAAAAAATACAACTTGTATGGAACCAATTCTAAGCTAGCATAATTCCCACCATACTGCAGTATTCTTGCTAGTCTAACAGAAACAAATGAGTAAATAGAAATGGCCAAGCAATACAAACACCTTGGTGTCTGGCTTGATCAAACTTATCCTACATACCATAAACTGGATACCCTCCAAGATCAAAATCATGCACTCATGATTCGCAATGAGGCCCACTCCAAATGAGTCAGTGCTGGGATTTTGTATTCTGAGATTCCAACTGTAGCTCAGAATTCCTGCATTGTTATGATTAGGAGGCAGTCCTAAATACATTTTGGCAGCAAATGTGTCTTGTTCTTAAGGGAGGTGACCTTTGTGAAAGACCATGTATGACTGCATGGCCTGCTGTTCACATCAAATTACCCATGACTCTTAACTTGGAGCTCTTGGAGATCCAAATCACCCTTAACAAATCCAACTATTACTGCAGTGGTAGCTCTCCTGGTGAGAGATGACTATTTCCAGTCACTGTACCTGATGCCATAGCATCCCAGACTATGACTGCAGTGTCTAGCTCAGCAAATACATTCTCATTTCAACCCCATAAACAGAGATGGCACATCTACAACGACTTGCATAAGACAAGAATATACAATTTTAAAACTAAGTGAGCACACTTGCAACCCCATGCATAATAAGGAATATACATTATAAATGTCTGACTGGAGAGAAATCCCTCTGCTGAAGCCACACAGAGAGTACACTCAGACAATGGGGACAGAAGGTTATAAATACTGACAAATGTACAGCTGACATGCAGAGACTCAGAAAAATGGGGATGGGAAAAGGGTATTGAATGCTGACTGTAGAAAGTACGTTCACAGTTCATTTGATAACACCTGTTACATCAGAACTGAAGACCCTCAGAGTTTGGTAACTGCTGAAAAGACTCCTAAGCAGCACTTTAGTAAATCTTGAAAGGAAATAGATGGAGTCCGGAAGGCCAAAAAACAAAAAGGAGTCCTGAAGCACTAAAAATGTCAAACCATGTCAAACTTCTGATATCACAATTCAAGCAACAGTGTTTGGTTAATGTGTGAACTGCCACTGAGTACCACAACACAAATGTCATCAATGAATGTACTACTGGAAAATGTGCTGAAAGAACCTATGCTGCCTCTGGCTTTTAAAAGAACTAATAGGTGACTGCTGAAGGCAGAAAATGATACACAGTTAGAAATATGGTTTATCATCAAAATGTGGAATGGGACTTGCTTGAAATTGGGATTGCCAAATGTGTGTTTTCCAGTTTCTGTGATGCCAATCAGGAAAGGTTCGAATCCTCATTAGCAAATGGCTGTGTGCATTCGCTAATGTGGGATTTACGTTCTGATAACAGATTGTACTATAGTGGGGATTGAGAAGTTACCCCTTTCCTCACTGTAATCTCAGAGTTGGAATACAAAATATGCAGGGGGTCTGGGAGGCGCAACCCTCCACATGGGGAGGTGCAGGGGGGGCTTGCCTCCCTGCAAAAACGTTACTGGTAAAACAGAATTTCAACATTGGAACTTACTGTGTTTGAATGTCGATTCCATGGTTACCATTCCCAACATTTTAGTAATTCTGTATTACCTAATTCGGATAACACATTAGATCAAAAAGTGGAAAATTGTTTTGATTTTCCATATTTTTACAGTAAACCTAGAAATACAGTTAGCTACAGTTTCCTAGGTACAGCAAAATCTTTCAAAATAGGGCCAAAATAATACATGTTTGGGAAGATGTTTTGGTAGCTTATTTAAGTGTGAACTAAACTGATGGAGCTTTTGAACAACATGGAGAACACATGCACTTAGAAAGAAACTGGGAATTGAGAAGACTGACAAAGATGCAGTCCTAAAGGAACTGAAAATGAACACAAAAGCAAGCATAATTTAGACAATAAAACAAAATACACCTCTACATTCTTACATTAAAATTTGTCTAAAGCATTCAAATGAATCTCTCAAAATTCCTCCCTAAGGCAACACTTACTGCCTTAGATAGAAAATGCAATATTCTACTAAAAAAATGGACAAGTGAAAACATAGCACTAAGCAGTCCAAACTTACCCTGTCCCAGTCTTCTCACCATAGTAATCCAATAATGAATACAGAAAACAGTTTCACATTTCATCCTTTGAAAGAAGTGGATAAACTTATCTTACAAGTCTCAGAAAAATGTACTAATAGGTATGTTACTGCCCACACATACTCAAGTTCTTAAGTTACATAACAGTCAGTCCCACAGACCCCTTATGTTCGCCTCCCCATGTACACCATAATACGAGCATCAAGGGGTCAGCTTTCATTAATTAATGGTAATTTTTATGTTTAGAAAAGTCTAGTATTTCTGAAATATACCTTTAAAATAGATATCAGGTGACCAACAGACCTTGCAGAAGGTATCCTACATTTAGAAATACAAAGGACACTTGCGTAACTGCATTTACCATAAGCACAGATGTTTAACAGATGAATGCATCAGTGAGTGATGCAGGCAAAACGTCTAAGTACTGATGCACATAAAAAACAGATGATCTTAAAACACAGAAAATATTTACATTAGTGAATGCCAAATATAGAATGAAGCGCACACTCTCAAGAAATGCACATCACAGTCACTTCTCGGCCTCAGCCGAGCTTTCCGCTTCCTGTAATACACTTGTCTATTACTGCTGACGTCATCTGGGTGCTTTGCACAAGGAGAAGCTTTCTTAGCTGGTAACAGTCTGGGAACAGCTGAAGCTCGCGGATGATCGTTGCAAGGTAATTATTGAGTGAAATAGTCTCTTAGATATAATCCGTGGGAAACAGTTATAAAATGTTAACAAGCCTTTTTTTCTTTCTTTGCTCTTCTCTTTACAGGAAAAATAGTTATGAGCCTCGTGGGCCCGAACCAAGCAAATTACAGTGTAAAAAGCATGTATGACCTTTTTCATAAAACAACTTAACCAAAGCATTTGAAATAATGTTAAAAATTATCTACACACATCGGAACCATAGTTATTACATTTCTTTTTAAATCCATAGACCCAAAAAAAAAAAAAACACATACAGATAGCACTTCCCAAATAAGCATTTGTCTGTTAAGAGCCATAACATATGTTCTATCTTAGATTTATATCTGTAAAAGACACTGTACATAGGGGATTACTTAATTAGACATAACATGTTTTGCCTTGATGTTATTAATATATTAAAGATGTCTTATAAAAGCTGTTATATTAATAGTTTATTGTATATTCTGTCTATATCAAGTTAAATCATATATTAAAGACCTATAATAATTAAATTATTACTATAGTTTGGGAAAATACCATACTATTATGATTTATTCTATGGGGTAGTAGTGACTGCTAATAGCAGATGAGTAATAAAGTTTATCTGTGAGAAAGAGAAGTTATATGCAGTAATATAAATCCGGACTACAGGTGACCTCTATTGACTCTAAACCCCCTCTAACTAGTAATGAAGATTTCAACTCAATAACTGTAAATCCATCTACATTATTGCTGTCTACCTTCCCCCAGGGAATAACTCTAATACCCTAGAAAATATCCTAAATTGGCTTTCCACCAATTATCCCCAAGAAACAATAGTACTCGGTGACATTAATATCAACTGGAAAAGCTGTACGAACAGCCCTCCACTCATCTTAACCTACATGGGTTTACTCAAACTATTAGCTCCCCCACAAGGACCAATAAACACAATAACAATGAAAGCACCCTAGATTGGATTCTGATAACTAGACATCACCAAAGTTACAAAGTACGGACTCTCCCTGAGGATATAAGCGACCATGCACTCATCTTCATAACCAGATTTAAGACCGACATCCCTAGCCCAATTACCTATAGAACAATAAGGAGTAACAAAAATTTTAACCCTGATATCTTCCAAACAACTTAAAGCATGCAACTGGTCACCCCTCAAAAACTTACCTCTAGAGGAAGCAGTAATCTACTTTAATACTAAATTCTTAAGTATTCTTGACCTCCATGCTCCAAAAAGGACCATTAGAGCCAGGAATAAACCTGCCCCCTGGCTCTCAAAAGGGACAAAACAAAAAATGCTCCTCAGAAATAAAGTCTGGGCAAAGTGGCTTACTACTAAAACCCCAGAGGATCACTTAAAGTTCAGACAGCTAAGAAATGATACAAAAAAATCCATTCTGTCAGACAAAAGAAACTATTACATTCAACTCCAACATACCCAGCAAAACAAACCACAAAAATTCTGGGCAGGGATAAACACACTCTTACACCCAGGACATTGTGTCACACCCACCCCTGGAGGTACTGACCATGACAATCCAAAGCAAATCGCAAGTACCTTTAATACATTCTTCACTGAGACCATTCAGTCTCTTGCCAATCAACTAACTCCTGACAGCTCATCTCTGACGTCCTCTAATACTACCTTACCTCCCTCATTTCATCTCAAACCTGTCCCCACATCCTTTATCCGTACCCTATTACTAAAACTCAAACCTACCACCACTGCAGCGGATCTCCTTCCTGCAGAATATCTGCAAAAAGCTGCAAATGCCATAGCCTACCCCATCTCCATTCTGATTAACAGAACAATCTCTGAGGGAACTATTCCTTCTATTTGGAAGATCGCACATATCCCCCTGCATAAAGGTGGAAACTCAAGGGAATTATCCAACTACAGACCTATTGCTATACTATCTCCACTGGCAAAAATCATGGAGAAATGCATTCGTAAGCAACTGTTAAAACACCTAATAGATAACAACTTATTAGCTAACTGCCAACATGGCTTCAGGCATTTCACAGTACTACTACTGCCCTTTTATCCTTCTCTGACTGTAGAAACAAAAATCACAATAACAACACTCTATCCTCAGCCCTCTTTATTGATCTCTCTAAAGCCTTCGATATGGTTAACCACCAACTTCTCATAAACATACTCAAAAACCTATCACTTGATGCACTGGCTATACAATAGTTTCAATCCTACTTAAACAATAGGCAACAAGCAGTTCTGTGGGAGAACAACTTATCTCCCCATCTCCTCATTGCACTCTGTGTCCCTCAAGGTTCTATACTTGGACCTCTTCTATTTTCTATTTTTATCAACGACCTGCATACTGTAATTCCTCAAGCTACCATAATACAATACGCAGATGACTCCACATTAATATGCTCAGCCCCGACCCCATCAGACCTTCAGTCTCTCACCCAAAAAGTGTTTAACAGAGTTGAGGAATGGTTACTACACCAGTGCCTCATCTTGAACCCCCAAAAAACCAAACTCCTACTTTTTACTCCCACCCATAGGGCCACACCACTACACTTTACTGTTGCATCAAACAATGGAACCATCATATCCCCGACTCTACCACAAAACTCCTAGGGGTACTAATTGACAATAACCTTAACTTTGATGGTCACATTAACAATACCATAAAAACAGTCAACAAAAAACTAGGCTCACTCTATAGAATCATCCTTTCTTACCCCACTAGCAAGGTCTACTACTGCCCAGACCCACTTAATCTCTACCCTCCTGTACGCCTCCCCTATATATACTAACCTCTCAAAAAACAACTTGAACAAACTGGCTGTCTCCTACAACAATATTGCTAGATTTGCAACAGGCTCTATATTCAGAACCCATCACTGTATTAATTATGAACAACTAGGATGGCTAGAGTTGCCACATCTACTTCTATTTAAACAATTAACAGTTGCCTACAAAATCCTGTATCAGCCTACTAACACACCAGTTCTTACCAACCTTATCACCCCCTACAACAACCTTAAGACCCTACGCTCCCCTAATAAAATATTAGTACAAATAGGCAAAACCTACAATAAGGCTGGTGACTCTGTTCTCTAATACCGTGGGCAAAACCTGGAACTCTCTCCCCAGTGACCTGACCTCCCTTTCTTCACTAACACAATTTAAAATCAGGCTTAAAACCTACCTTAAAATCCCATTGGTTATGCCCCTGTGTGAACCTAGACTAACTTCTCATGTCATTTCTTACAAAGATACCTGTCTTATTACTGTATATACTAACTGCCTATTGAAAACCATAAATATAACAGGCCTTAAATTGATTAGAATCTCTATCAATATCCCTAAAATGTCATTTAGACTACCTACTAAGTTAACAAAAGATACACATCATAAGATTCTGCAAGCAAATGTGTTTTGAAGTGAACATATTTCCTTATATTTTAATCTACTCACATCTGTATAATCTATCATGTATAATATAGCTTAATTTTGTATTGTACTTGCACCTGTGAAATATTGTTTTTTATATATAATATTTTACTGTATTTTCGAGGAGCTTTTCTCCCCGGGCCTCTGCTGAAAATGGACATATATCCAGCTGGACTAGCCCGGTCAACAAATGTAAAATAAATAAATAAAATAAATAATGATTGATATTAAAATTTTGATATAGATGTAAACCTTATATATGCTTAACATAACAAATGGAAAAATGAGCTCACCTTGTTAATATAGCATATCTGTATAGATTTGCTAACAATTTAAAGTCCAAAACAACAAGATATTGTATTAGAAAAGAATATTTTATGTTCATTTACTTTTCAGTCTCTCTTGTTTTTCATTAGTTTTCCATGTGGAATTAGATGCCAATCTTTTAAGAGATGAATTAGCCCATTCCATTTCTTCTAATATTTTATGATTTTTAACAAAGGACAGTGCAGAATCCAGATCATCAAACATCTTCGGACCCTCTGGAAGGAAGATTTTCAACTTCGCAGGAAACAAAAGGTGAGTCTTTATTTATATTTTCTTCAGTTCTTTAATCAATGGTAAAAATACTTTCCCCTTGGTAATGACCTGTGTAGAGTAGTCATTGTCAAAGCGAATTATTGAGTCACTGTATTTTAGTGGAGCCTTAGACCAAGCAGTCTTTAATACTAACTCTTTATGCAATGAAGACAGGAATTTTACAATAACTGATCTGGGTTGCTTTCTGTTAGTGCTATTTACTGCAGTTAGTGCTTGGTGTGCTCTTTCTATTCCAAAAGACAAAGCTTCTGGTAAGTCAAGTATTTTAGGTATCCAGGTGTTAAGGAAACTAGCCATGTTATTGCCCTCAATATTTTAAGGAAGTCCAAAAATCCTTAGATTGTTTCGGCGGGATCTAACTTCAAGATCATCCAACTTGCTTTGTAACATAGCATTTTGTTTAAGTAGAAATTCAGTATTGTTTTCATTCTCCAGAATTCTGCCATCCATATCATTTAAGGATTCCTCTATACTAGATATTTGGATTTTCTGTAACTCCAAATCAAATCATCATGTAGTAGTTCCATTTGTTTAGTGGCTTTTTCTTTAAAGCGGTCTATTTTTGAGTCAATTTTTGTTAAGTCCTGAATGTTGGATATTAGAGTTTGTAAGTCTCTTTTCATACTGGAATCCTGACTGCCTGTCTTAGTGTGATTCATGATGGAATTCTCTTCAGATGAATTGTGATTTTTCCAAGTAGATTTTTGACTGGAAAATATGTCCACTTTTGTTTTTTTTTTTTTTTTAATTTTCTTGTAAAAGAAGTTGAGATCTAACATACTGTATAAAAAATCCAAGTTTTCTTGTTTAAAGGGCAAAATACCAGTGTAGAAAATTATCTTCAGTGGAGCTGATGAATTCTGCTGCTACACAGTGCCCATTGCTAGCCACGCCCCCCATCTCTCAACTTCTGAGCAGCATTTCCGAGGAATTATTTCTTAAAAAAACAGTATACACATCAAGTTAGAGTTTTGACCAATCTATCCATTTCTTAAAGTGTGCACGGTAAAATATTCAATTGGAATTGCATTCTAGCTACTTGTGTTTATCTTTGCATAGTTATTCTGTTATAACATAACCTGAACTATGGTACTTAATGCCAAGCTTTATATAACAATGATCTAGTTCTCAGTTATACCTCTCAACCTGGAAACATCAAAAATCTGGACAAAGTCCATGAAAAATAGGTACAAATCTGTATGCTGATTAACAAAATGTGCATACATAATTACGTAATCCCACCCACTCCAATGGAATTGTGGGATACCAACTTTCAAATGCAAACTGAAGAACACACAACCAAAATATGGCAGCAGTCTCTCCCTGCAGCCATTCCAATGTCCCGTTACCTGGCTATTTCACCCCATTTACCATAAACACTAATGTGCATACTGCTTTATTTCTACAATGATTATTTGGATTTTATTTTTACATTTTATAGCAGAATGCACAAACACTAATAGACATCTACTAAACAAAGCAATATTGTCTCACAATGAAAACAGACTTGGCATTAAAACTTCTCTTAGTCATCGAAACAGCATTGAAACCTACACCACATCCAAAGAAAATGCATCTGGCCACAGTGGCCAGTGGCGGATAAAGATTAGCTTTGGGCTGTTTTCAAATCATAGGCCCCTTGCACACAAAACAAGAAACATACTTGTGTTCTTTGATACACCTTCCTGACTTTATTACATTATATTCACTGTATAATATAGCACACTTAGATTGCATTTTAAATTTATTGTTTGAACATTTTTCCAGTAGGCAATGGAACAAAATGCATGAACCAATAATGACAAAACTGCCCAATTCAGAACATTTCCATCATAACAGTCTACTTCCACGCACACAATATACACACACACACACACACATATATATATATATATATATATATATATATATATATATATATATATATGTGTGTGTGTGTGTGTGTGTGTGAAGATGATGAAGATGTGCTTGGGAAGGTGTAAAATGGGACGGTAGTCAGAGCTGTGGGTCATGTTTTCTCTATGTCCTACCTCTGTCCTCTGTTAGAATATGTGACGCACAGTATGTTTTTGAGCACTGCACTAATTTGAAACAGGGATATAGGATGGCATTGCCAGTGGTACTGAACATGTTTTCTGGAAACAAGTTGGCTGTTGATCTTTTATTATTCCAGGCATCCATCTGAGGTCTCTATTAAGAAGGTGCCTTATTACTCTAGGAAGATGTCTGTTCTTTCAATTATAACTAAATCCACTGCTATTTTTAGGGTGCTCTGAAAGAACATACACTGAAGTAAAAGCATTTTAGTTAAAAATATATATGAACCTTGTCAGAACATTAATCAGTAATTGTTAGAAAAGCAAAACTGTGAGCTATAAAATAGTACAATCTACCTGTGTAGTATGCTATTCATTATCTGCCAAAATTAATTGGAATGTTGCTGTACCTCAGACTTCTCAAACTGTAGGGCTGCCTTTTATTTACATAATTCAATAAGCCCAACACGTCATGTGCACTTATCATATAAATATCACCTAATGACAACTCTGTACAGCAAAGGCCTTCTCACATATTTTTGTAAGAACACTAACTGAATATTCCTTCTGTGTGTGTTTGTGTATGTGAGAGCCGCTATTTATGTTGAACACATTGTAGTTGATTATCACAATAATTCAATACTTAACAAAATTTGTTAGCTAGGTTGAGGACACGCATTCTTGTAACCCATTCATTCATGCTCTTATTATTTGCAAATGACACACACACACACACACACACACACACACACACACACACACACACACACACACACACCCCTAATGAAAACAGCAGCTAAGAGCACGGCAGCAGCATATCCAGCCTCGCATCGCACACCAGCTCTACTTACCTCTGCTTCTAAACATATCCAGCCTCGCATCGCACATCTCTGCTGCAGCATATGTAAATGGTACCTCTGCAGGCAGCTCTGCTTTGGGTCCATTCCTCTGTAATCCTACCTTCTCTTAACGGCAGCAGCATAGATCCTTCTCATAATGGCAGCAGCATGAGTTACTCCCGCTAAGGATTTGGAGCCTCTGAGCAGCTGGAAATGCCCTTCAACTCAATTCTGACAGGCTGTTTCTGTTTTACGGAGCTGACGTCATCGCACATGTGATGACATCAGCTCAAAAGCCGGGAAATACAAAAATTTTAAAAAATAAAAGCGCCGGGAAATTGGAAATTAAGGGATGCCACTCGGGAATCATGGCACCCCATTATTTGGACCCCAAAACTCAGTAAAAAAATGAGTAATTCGGTATGGTTGGGAGGTCTGTTCTCATTTTGTTCTTGACATAGGCTTGCCACTTTTCACTGGGACTAAAACTGGACTTAGGCCACACCCCTTGCACCTCCCATAACCACATCTGCTTTCCATCCATTCTGTGACGATATTGTCATGTCAGTGGAGCAAGAGTGCCCTCTTTTTCCATTTGTAATGCCTTTTTTCAGCAGATTTAACAAACTCTGACAGTCTGTTTCTTTTTTTGAAAGAGAATACCAGTTTGTAGAGTTTTTTCAGGACTACTGGACAACCAGTTTGATTTTTGGACAGTCCGGAAGAAAAACGGACAGGTGGCAACTCTATCTTAACAATGACCTCCCAAGCATCTAATGTGACCCAGTACTTCCTGTTACTATTCCTTTATGTAGTTTGCCTTAGTTGTATACTTGCAGCATATCTCTTATCCTTTCAGCAACAGACTCGTATAGAAAACGTCCAAATCAGATACTTTTGAAAATAGCAACACTACAGATTTAGTAATCTCACAAAATAAGACTACATGAATTAGTATTCACTTTCTGAAAAAAGTCTTTAATTGCAATGAATGTCATTTCTAGTTCATGGGAATGCAACACCTTTTTCAAGAAGCATTACAGATTGTAGTATGTCACAGCAAAACTATAAGCCAAAATTAGGGACACTTTGTGGGGTATGCTGATAAGACCTCCAACATTTCTACTCATCTGTTCTCCTCTGAAACTACCCCAAACACAGGCATGTACATACTTCATGACACACACGTACTGAAACAGCAAGAGCAGCTGCAGCAGTGATACCATACTCCAAACAGGGCACTCAATGTATTGACAAACACAGAGCAATGTACATAGATTCACAGGTACACAGGAGGTTACTAGACTAATGACCCTAGGACCTTTACAAGCCTAGCCATGTTATACCAGTGTTCCATAATTGACCTTGGTTAGATGGTTGTTATTCGCAGAATGAGTCGATGATCACCACTGACTGCCCCTGTCCATGAGGGACACAGGTGCCACCCCCGGGGTGAATTTATGGTCTCCCGTCCAACTGTTTAGGTTGCGCTTGAACAGGGTTACTGAGGAGCTCTGCTTTATGTGAACTGGGAGTTTATTCCAGAGGAGCGGCAATCTCTTTCCATCATGTTCTGTTAATGTTACAGGCTAGGTAGAAATCCCTGGCGTGAGTGACTGTTGCCCCATTTGATTTGCAGATGTGTTGCATTTCCATTACAGCAGGGTCAGAGACTGCTCTGTAGGCCAGGCACAAGTTGCCTCTCAGCAGCCTGCAGAATACAGAGTACAGTGACAGAGCTTTCAGTCTTTCCATGTAGGTTATGTTTTGGAGGACCTGAATTTTCTTGGTGAAAAACCTCTGTGGTCTCTCCAGCTACTGCAGGTGCCTGGTGAGGTGCATGCAGAAGAGAGCACTGTACTCTTAGTGGTCTGATGAGTGTCAAGTACAAAGGAGTTATAACATATTTAGTCTTGGGTGTGATGTCTTATGAGATGCACAACGCAGACGACATTCCTTACCACTGTGGACACAGGGTGATTGAAATTTAGATCGCTATCAACCTGTGTTCCCAAATCTCACATTACTGGGTTTCAGCTTAAGGGGTGCTGTCAATATTGTAATTTGCAGGGACTTCCTCTTTGACGTAGGGGATAAAAATGCACTTTTTTTGCACTTAGTTTTAGTCTGTGGCTTTGGCCCTAATCATTTGTCTGTATTAGCCACTTTAGTAATATGTTAACATCATTTGGGGACTCAGTAATTGAGCCCAGTTTACAATCATCAGCGAACTCGGTAGGCCACAGACCATCTACTTTCACCTGGACTTCCAAGAAATAGATTCCAAACAGTAGAAGGCCCAGCACAGATCCTTCTGGCATGCCACTGGTAAATGGTCTACTGGTAGAGGTGGAATCCCCAACTTTGACAGTATGCGTTCTGTCGGTAAGCCAACTGGCTACCCCATCTAGTGACGTATGGGTTAATCCCCAGATGGGAGAGTTTCTCAATGATACCTGAGTGGGGGATTGTGTCAAAAGCCTTGGCTATGTCAAGATAGGCAATATGCACTGTTCTGCCTTCATCTTAGGCTTCGGTGACATTCACGAAGAAGTCCACCAGGTTCAATACACATGATCTACCCTTAAAGAAGCCAAACTGGGTCAGGACAAGAGTTTGAAGGTCATCTATATCCTTGTTGATAAGGTCTATGATGTTTCTTTCTGTGGCATTGCAGATAAGACTGGTTAGGCTTATGGGTCTGTAATTCCCAGGGTCAGCTTATGGACCAAGATGATTACTGATGCTGTTCTCTACTCTACTGGAACAAAGCCAGTTTAAACAGAGTGCCAAGTGGTTCCACTAGGTCTTGTTTTTAGATTGTTTAGTAAGCAGCCTTGTATGCTATCTGGTCCCATAGAGGCTGTGTTTGGCCTTGGAGAGTGCGGATAAGACCTGCGCTTTGGAGATACTAGGTAGAGGACTGGTGTCAGGTATGCTTTGGGGTATGGCTGGTGGGGACGGGGGGAGGGTGAAGTCTGCGCCAAATTTTGTCAGCTAGCAGGTTGGCAATTTCCTCAGGTTCAGTATGACAAGTATCATCTATTACAACTTCAGCACATAGTTGGGCATTCCCTTTTAGATTTCGGATGTAGCTAAAGAATTCCGTATGATTATCCTTAGCTAGGGATGCTAATTTAACTTCATACCTAGGACTTTACAAAATAACTGATTTGCTTGTTTAAGCTGTGGAGAGTATTCTTCTGCTGAGTAACTTCCCTTTTCTTCTTAGACATCAGTTTCTTCCTTTTGTTATATAACCGTCAGGTGGCCTGTTTTTTTGGGGGGGCAGGCCTAGTTTTGATCTTGTCAGGTACAGCCAAGTCTATACAGATGTTTAGGTGGTTATATAGGGCATTTGTGTACTCCTCTGGTAGGAGTCATTGTTGGCTGTGTTAGCAGGGGGTTTGAAACGTTTTATATCACCACCTAGTAGGCAGTAGTTTGCTGTGGAGAAATTTTTCAGTTGTTTATGTGGGGTGTCATGTCTAATATGTCTTAATCAAGTAATTAAGAAACCACTATGGACCACACTGAGCAAAGTTCACTTTTACTCCCTCCATTTCTCAATGCACAACATTCACACCACACTTACAAAGGCACAACTCCACTCCCCACAAACACACAACCACCCACACAACATACCAGTTAACTTTTGGATTGTGAGGATGTATGCTTTACACATTAAGACACAGATGTTGCTAAATGTGTCATGGTGGGTGCTGTACTGGTAATGTGTGCAGTTTGCTGAAGACACTTATTGTAACTTCTGTGTCTGAGGCCTTTGAGATTTAGATAGTGACCCTCTGCAATTTTATCTGTTTTCAGCCGAAAAGCTCAACAAATACAAGAACAGAAAATACATATACATAGGTGAAAGTTGACATCCTATTACAATACGCTGTAAAAACAGATTAATACAAATATTAATGCACTTATGGCATGTATAATAGTACACGTGCTACATTAAAACAAGATAAATACAGTATCATGTAGCATTGAAACGTGCTGACATGTTATAACTGAGACAGTTCATTGCTCACTCAAAGCAAATGTCAGAGTGGAAAAATTAAAATGGTGGATAAGGAGGAAGAGAGGGGAAGAAAAATATTTGTCAGAAATAATAATTGAAGTAGATATGGGAGGCAGGAGAAATAATGAGTAAAAGCAAAATCAAGAGTAAGAGAAATGAAACCAAGGAAAAGGAGACACAGGATGTATACAGGTATTAGAGAAGGATCTAACATTTTCAACAGGAGAGCAGGAAGTGCAAAGCCAGGTGTCAGAGGCATAGTTTTAGTTGCAGCTTAAGTAAATTAATGTTGTGTACTGCTCTGATTGGTGTAGGGTTCACATTCCAGACTGCTACAGTGTGTATGTGTATGTATGTAGATTTTTTTTTTCTGACATGAGTGATATCCTGAGTAAATCTCTACGTTTCCAAGGAGGGAGATAGGATGCTTTTGTAGATAATGTATTTGGATCTTTCTGGAATGCCAAAATTTGATGACATTGTATTTTGTTCGTTTTACGTGGCTCACTGTGATTATATTTTTTCTTTCCTTTGAAGTAAGATGGATGACTAGCTGTCAGACAGCACAATTAAGAATCCTGTATAGGTTATGGCTAGCTGTGGCATAACTGGCAACCCATTATTTTTTGTCAAACTTCCATTGCCTTTTGTTCAAAACCTAAGCACAGTTATGAGTCCTGATGTCTGCAGTCCACTATCAGATGGAATGACTGACATTTCCAGAAGTACCATTCCCCTCCTATCAGAAGCAGACAGGTTCATTATTCCACTGCATTCACACATGGTTTCTGTAGTCATTCACAGGCTTACTGTTTTAATTTCTGAATTAATGAGGTTTCATTCTTTCACTTTAGAGTAAGTAGGCGAGTGTGTGTCTTTGTGGGGAAGCGGAGTTGAACATTTGTGTGTATGTGAGTAAAAAACAGGACAACAGCAGTTGATTTGGACACAGTAGCCATGCAACACTGTTTTGCAGAGAGCTGGGCATTGCACCATGGTCATGTGACATTGTGTGTGTGTGTGTGTGTGTGTGTGTGTGTGTGTGTGTGTGTGTGTGTGTGTGTG
Source organism: Protopterus annectens (assembly GCF_019279795.1). Classification (NCBI taxonomy): domain Eukaryota; kingdom Metazoa; phylum Chordata; order Ceratodontiformes; family Protopteridae; genus Protopterus; species Protopterus annectens. The sequence continues at coordinate 272,622,596 of NC_056731.1, forward strand.
TGTGTGTGTGTGTAAAAACAGGAATACAGTAGTTGATTTGGACACATTAGCCATGCAACATTGTTTTGTAGAGATCTGGCCACTGGGTCACAGTCATGTGACACTCTTGATCTGTGGGTGGGTGGATGCATGTGTGTGTAGAATTACTGCATATATGGAGTAACAGAACTGTGGAGAAAAGCTGGACTTGCACACTGGCTTAAAGCTTTAATTGGGGGATAGTGTTGTCAGTGAAATGAGCTTGCTGCAACATCTGTGGGGTATCCTGAGTTGATATGTGCCAATAGTTGCACCTCTTAGCCAGTATACTGGGGAGGAGTCAAAGTCCCACTATTCACCAACATGGGTAATGTCAGTGCATGCATCTGTCTGCTGATCATAGCGTAATGGACAGCAAGATATGCAGCTGTGGACTGACATGTGCTGACATGATGATGGGTAGCAGGTGTCATAAGACTGGATTTGGAGACAAGGGTATAACATTGACCAAACAGATTTGCCCATATTAACCATGTATCACTATCGTTTGTGTGTGGTGTAAAAAGAACCGTGGTGCAAATCTGTACTGACACCTGCTTGCTGCCCTGCTGAGGGGGACAACTGTTTAAGTGCAGTGAACTGGCTCCAATAGGTAGGGAAGGGAGTCCTGAGCTGACATCCATCAATTGTTTTCGTTTGCCAAAGCCATTACAGCAGTGCTTTGCAGAGATGTGGGAAAAGCCTCAAAGGTGACGGTATGTTGTGTGGGTGCAGGCGGCTGTGGGTTTCTGGGGAGTAGAGGTGTGGTGTGAATGTTATGCATTGTGGCTGTGGGTTTCTGGGGAGTAGAGGTGTGGTGTGAATGTTATGCATTGTGAAAGAGGGATTAAGAGTAAAACTGCACTTGGTGTGGTCCCTAGCAATTTCATCATTGCCTGACCAAGCTGTACACATCGGTCTGTGTTTTTTCAGTACACTGTTGGAGTGCCCTGTTTTGCACACAGTATCACTGCTACAGATGATGGCACTGTTTCAATACATGTGTGTCATGAAGTATGTACATGCCTGTGAGACTTGGGGTAGTGGCAATGGAGAACAAAGTAGGAGTGTACCCTTCAACTGTCCCTAATTTTGGCTTATACTTTTGCTCTGACATACTAGAATCCATAACACTTTTTGAAAAAGGTGTTAGATTCGCATGAACAAATAATGACACTCATTGTAATTAAAAAAAATTTTTCCCAGAAAATGAATGCTAATTCATGTAGTCTTATTCTGTGAGCTTACTATATCAGTGGTATTGCTATTTTACAGATAGTATAGCACCTCTAACCAAGGATTCCTCAACATCTAATCCCATCCCTGCCCAACTGCTATGCATCACCACATCCACTTTCACCTTCAAACCTGTGCCCACATCCTATATAAAACTACACTAAAACAAACTGTGCTCTTCTTCGGATGATTACCTTCCAAGTGAGTACCTAAAATAGCAGCCAATACCATTGCTTATCCTGTCTCAATCCTTATAAATAGGTCAATCTAGGACTCCCATGTTCCCACTCTCTGGAAAAAGTCACACATTATCCCCTCTGCACAAAGGAGGAAATTCAGCAGACATGAATAACTTTAGACCTACAGCAATCTTATCTCCCCTCGCCAAAATACTTGAAAAATGTATTTTAAAAACAATTGCTAAACTATTTCCTGCAGGAAGAACTCCTATCCCCTACACAACGTCTTCCATCATTCCCACAGTACTAGCACTGCCCTTCTAACCTATATAGTTACGGTCAATAAAGCTTGGCAAACTAGTCTATTTCTTATTTCTAGACTTGTCTAAAGCCTTCAACACAACTTGTCACATCAAACTTCTTCAAACGTCCCCATTAGGTCTCTCTCAGCCCACCCTTTTATGGTTCAAAAGTTACCTGTCCAATGGGTATCAGTCAGTAAAATGGCACTTTATGCTCTCTCCTTACCTCCCAATCACCACCGGTGTACCACAAGGTCTATCCTTGGTCCCCTCTTCTTTAACATTTTCACCAACAATCTCTATACTTCCACACAACAGGCCACCCTAATACAATATGCAGATGAGTACACACTCATTTGCACATCTGACAACGTGGTACACCTCCAAAAAATTACGCAGGAATCTTTAGTAGCCACTGAAACATGGCTTCATAACTCACAACTCATGCTCAAACCAAAAATTACAAAACTAATACTTTTCCCTTCCCTAAATCCCTCTCTCAAGAAAATTCATAGCAAACTATTAGGGGTGATAGTGGACGATAATCTTACATTCGACCTGCATATACAAAACTGCATAAGAAAAACTCAAAAACTAGCGATGCTTTACAGATCAAAAAACTTTCTCACAGATGCAACTAAAACTGCACTCGTCACTATTTCTCTCCTCTCGACTCTGCTTTATGGTGCTCCCATCCTTACTAACCTCCAGGCTTCACAAAAATTAAAACTTGAACAATGCTATAACAAAGTTGTTAAACTTGCAGCACATGCCCCTTTCAGAACTCAGCACTGTATAAGCACTGAAAAGCCTAAATAGATCAGAACTGCCACATCAGCTAACATACACGACTTCTTGCCACTTATAAGATTATTAAGCATCCATACGCCAGCCCATCATTAAAAAACATTCAACATAACTATGTTCCCAGTCAGTCATTGCAATCCAGTGACCAAAAACTCCTGTCTGTCTACAAATCTAGCAAATCTGTTGGGTACTGACTGTACTTGTACAAGATTGCTAAGGCCTGGAACTCCTTACCTGTATCTATCAGATTCATACCCACTCTCCCATCTTTCAAAAACACTCAAAGAGACTTCCTAGCTAAAATCTGGCTTTGTTCTTGCTCAAAACAAGGATAACCTATACCCCTAAATGTGAACAAGTACCTTTTCATTCCTTATACCTCCTTTCTTCCCTTCTTTACTTCCTTACTACTAATTCTCTTCTCTGATTTTCCCACACTTCATATTGCAATTCCTATTTGTATTATACTAATTTATCTTTAATTTCTCTACAAACTGAAATTTCTTTAAATATTAAATGATTGTCATATACCTTGAATCGATTCTTAACCAATGTTTTTGTATTATGTCTAATTTGTTATAATTTAAACTGCATGTTTTTGTCTTATTTTTAAAGATTGTAAAATTATTGTCTTTAACGTGTTTTGTAATAATTTGGAGCTTTTCTCCCAGGCCTCCACTGAAAATGGGCTTCTACCCAGTCAGACTTTCCCGATAATCAAACATCAATAAAATAAATAAATACATTTTCAAAAGTATCTGATTTGGAAGTTTTCTTCACGAGTCTGTTGCTGACAGGATGAGAGATATGTAACAAGTATACAACTAAGACAAAAAAGCAATAGTAACAAAGTACTGGGTTACATCAGAGGCTTGGGAGGTCATTGTTAAGAAGAAACCAAGAACTGTTTCATTGTTACGTAAAGCTTGGCAATAAATTCCATAGTTCAGGTTATGCTACGACAGAATAGCTATGCAAAGATAACCATGTGAGCAACCAGAATAAACACTGGCTTGGTATGTAAATTCCTGGGAAATGTTATTTAGAAGTGAAGAGACATACGAGGGAACAGTTTTAGTGGCACACCAAACTGTGAGTTGCTCGATGTCTATTGTCGTGCAAAGATGATCAATTATTTGAATCTAGCCAAGCTGGAAATGTGAGACTCTAGCCCACTGAAGGAGGGGAGACAGGAGGAGTAATATGGCCAGGAACTGAAACTTGCAAAATTGCTCTTTGTATAAAGTATTTCAGTAATTTGTTGATACTTTTTATTTATTTCACATTTGTTGACCAGGTTAGTCCAATGGAGTTTGCAAACAAACCCATTTTCAGTGGAGACCCGAGGGGAAAAGCCCCAGCAAACATAAACAAAGGTAAACATACAGGACAAAAAATATTAAAAATAACAATGCAAATATGAAATGAATTAATAAAGAGAAAAACAAAAGAAAAAAATTATGAACATTAAGGGTTGCACTGATAGCAGTGGTCTAAAATTTACTACATATAAGAGTAAGAACAAAAAAGATGATTGTTGTTCAAAAGAAGGACAATGTATAAACACTGATAGGAAGTGGGGGGAAAAGATAAATAGCATTGAGAATGGGAGGAGAGAGAAAGGAGGGGGCTATAGTGAGGCTGTAGTAGCAGAGCTGAGGGTTTAGGAGGTTAGTTTAAGCAGAAGTTATTAACAGAGAAAGAAAGTTAGGAGATGCAATGGGTTATATTGTAAGACAGACAGACTACGTGTGGTCACGGCAATGGCATAATTTCAAGTTTAGTGGGTGGGATTTAAGCTCCTTTTAAAAACAGAGAAAGGAAAGGTTGGATTTAATATGGAGAGGGAGTTTGTTCCAATTTAGTGAGACAGAATGTTTGTAAAGTAGTTTGCCAATATTGCTTTTGGGTTTATAAACTGAGAGAAGATGCTGAGAAGCACTCCGGAGAGGTTGGGGGGGGGGGGCAGTAGACAGTAACAAGAAAGTAGGCAGCAGGTCAGGCAGAGGGGTTGTTGAGTATGGAAAAGGTAGTGTGCAGTTGTTATTGTAGGAGAAGGTGTGGAAATTCCAGCCACTGAAGTTCGTTTAGTGAGAGGCAGTGATGCAAAGAGAGTAGTTGGTATAGAATAAATCTGGCAATTTTGTTGTATGATTGTTCCAGTTTCTGCATTGAGGTAGCTTGGATATTGGTAAGGAGGGGGGAAGCATATAGAAGACTAGGTAAGAGAAATGCCTGTGCAAGTGTGTGTTTAGCTGCAGTGAGGAATTTTTTGTTCCTATAAAGTAGCCCAAGTTTTTGGTGTTTTTTTTTTTTGATGGCCTGTTGTATGTGCAAGTCAAATTTTAATCGGTCATCAATTATTACCCCAAAGAATTTGGTATGTGAGGCAGGGGAGATAGTGGTGCCATCTAGCGAAGAAAGAGAAAAGTTGGATTTAAGGTGAGAGTGTCTGAGGTAGGAAGAGAAGAAGTTGAGTTTTCTTAGGGTTAAGGATTAGTTGATTGTTTCTGAGCCACTTTTCAACAGAGATACAGGAATTCTGTGTTAGTGGGTGTAGTTCAGAGACATTACTGGAGAAAGATAGGAGAGTCGTCTGTGTATTGTATTACAGATGAGAGACTGCAGGATGAATGGAGGTTGTTGGTAAAAATGTTGAAAAGGAGAGGTCCAACTATGGGGCCTTGGGGTACTCCTGTTTGAACAGCAAGGAAGGGTGAGAAAAACTGCTGCCATCTAACAGCTTTTCTGCCAGTAAGGTAGGACTGGAACCAGCTAAGAGTAGATGGAGAGAGGTTTAGGTCTGAGAATTTGTTAAGAAGGATGGGATGACACAGTGTCAAATGCTTTAGCGTGATCAAGGAATAAAACAGGAGACAAGGAGGTTGTTGTCCCTAGCTTCTGCAACCTTTTGAGTAAAGGATAGTAAGGCAGTCAAGGTACTATGTTTAGGACGGAAACCATGTTGCAAGGGGGGTGAGTAGATTTTAGTGAATGAGATAGGACAACAGTTGAGTATGTACACATTTTTCAAGGATCTTAGAGAGCAGTGAGAGAATAGCGATTGGTCTATAGTTAGAGGGTCCAACAAAGTTGCCACCTTTATGCAGAGGAGTGGTATATAATGATTTCCACATTTCCGGTACAGTAGACTCCTGAATGGAGTAGTTGATTAAGATAGATGCAGGATATGTAATAGAGTCAGCAGCAATTTTCAGAAATTGAGGGGGGAGTTTATCAGTGGAGGGAGAGCATGGTTTTAGTTTAAGAAGCAGGGATTTGATATATTTAGTAGAAACAGGTCACAATGTAAAAGGCTGAAAGACAGAAAAGCATAGAGGTTTATGGGGAGGTGAGGGTGACAGAAGAGTTGGGATGAGTAGAGTTACCAGAGGGTGGGAGTTTAGAGATGTTGTCTATGAAGTGTTTCTTGAGTAAGTTTGCAGTTTCAGAAGGAGAGTGATAGGGAAAGGGTTAGGGATGGTATGAGAACTGGTGTGGAGCAAGGAGCTGATAGTACTCCAGAATTTTTGGGGGTCATTTGAGTGAGAGCTTTGAAATTTAATGAAATACTGGCGTTTATCTAATATAAGTTTTTTTACACAATTTTTGGAGAAAGGAGGGAGTTTCAGTGATTTGCCATTTTTTCCATAGAGCATCTCTTTCATGCATCAAAGCATGAGTAGCTTTGGAAAGCCAGATTTGATTCTGATTTTGTGAATTGGGGCAAGAGAGTTTAGGACATCAAAAAATGTGGTTGAATTTAGTAACACCACCATTGAGTGGGAGAATTTTTAGGAAAGACCAGTTGATGGCAGAGAGTCTATAGTTAAAGGTTTCAGGGGAAACGTTAGTCAGTTTCCCACAATCTCTGTAGAGATGGGGCTTAGAGATATGAGGAGAGTGCCTTAAGATAGAGATGGGAGAATATTCACTTATAGAGTCTGGGAAGACAGAAGGGTTACAATAGCTCTTTGGAGAGTTGGTCAAGATCCAGTCAATTGTGGAACAAGTAGCATTTTTACTACAGTGGGTAGGGGTAGTGATCCGTTGTGAGAATCCATACAGGTTTATGAAATGTTGGGATGAGTCACCAATAAGGGAGTTCCAATCTATATTAACATCTCCAAGAATGAGGATTTCATAGAGGACGGAGGTGTTTAACAAGGAGAGTATATGTTCAAGGATAGAGATGTTACCTGGGGAATATAGATAGAGGCAATAGCAAACTTCCTATAGTTATTGATGTGGCAAGTCTAGGAGCAGTAGTTCGGCAGGGGAGAAACTAGGAAAAGTAGGTGATAGCGTCAGTGAAACAGAGTAGAAGATAGCCTCCCCACCACCTTTTTTGGGTGTCTGATCAGACCTATAAATATTGTACTGAGGTGGCAGAAACTTGAGGAATTGATACGAGGTTTTAGCCAGGTTTCCGATAGGGACAGGATGCGAGGTTTATGTTGGGCCAATCATGCATGAAGTTCGGATGTATTGTTGTTTAGGCTTTGGATGTTCATTGCAGAGAGAGAGAGAGATGTTTGAGGCTGGAGATATTTGAGGATCTTTTTTGGGGGACAGCAAATGAAGGTGGAGGGGGAGTGGAGAGAGGGGAAGGACTAGGATTAGGATGGATGTCACCAGAAACCAGAAGAGCAAAGACAAGATGGAAAAAGTGAGGGAGGTCAGTAAGGGGAATGGGGTACTTGAGTTTGGGCTTGGGAGTAAGAGCGGGATAGGCCATGAGTTTCAATTTAAGACAATGAAAGGGGGAAGAGAGAGAAAAGAGAGGGGGAAATAGTCAGTGGAGCTTGGTTATATGTTGGAAGAGGTCTGGGAAAGGTGGGAAAAGATATGGAGTTCAGTGTGGTAGGAAGTGCTTAGGGCTAGCGAGAAGATTAGAAGTGAGAGAAATAGCAGTATGGATAGCATTGTGTGATGGAAAAAGGAGGGGAAGAATTACAGGGAAAAATATAAAGAAATATATTAGGGAAGGGTGGTGGCTAGAAATAAGCAGTGTGAAGGAAGGAACAGTATCGAGAGGAGGAGGAAATAGTGAGTATGTGAGGAGACAGTAGGTTTGCTAAGGAGTGAAAGAGTTAAGTGTGAAAGAGGCAAGCCACAGAGGAGGCAGCCCAAGGTGGGTGGGGAAAAGGGGAAGATTGAAAGGGTGAGAGCACAAGTTATGGTGGGAGGGGGCTGTGGGAGTGACCAGACAATGAGGTGAAAGTATAAATTTGAGGATACTTGGGGCGGGTGAGATTCGGGGGTGGTAGGGAACGAAGCGAGCCAAGCAAAGTGAGGGGCAGCAGAGCTGGCAGAACCAAACCACACCACAAGCAAGTTGAATGTAAGGGCCTAAAATCTGCACTCAGCACTTTAATTATACTTACTTTTAGCAGGAAAGACAGACCAACAGTATACAATTTTGAGGTTTTTATCAGGGTTATCTGTTCAAATGTCAGACAAATAAGTAAAACTTTCAAGCAGGAATCTACGTCTGAGTGTCAGAAAGCCACAAAGGTGCAAGGTGTAGCTGTAAAAGTTGGGGTCAGAGAAACAAATGTATGAATCAGTTTACATTAGTTACAGGGAAAGGAGGCAAAAAATAAAGCAGAAAGAGCCCTATGGGTGACCAAAAATGGTGACTTGCTTTGTTACACAACACGGTAAGAGAAAGCTTAACAAATATTTTTTTATATATTTGTAACCTACACTGTTAAATTGTTGGGAGAGGAAAAAGTTTTTGTTAGAGACTGTGGTGGCCAACTGCAATCCTGTATTTTGTAGGAGCTGCAGTACGCTACTGTAGGTAAATGTAGAGTTTGACTAGAAAAAGAGAAAAGGAGAGATTCTGGGGTAAGCATTAAGGCAGCAACAGGCAGTTATTTTTACAATACTACATTCAAAAAGGTTTGGGGGGGGAGGAAGTAGCACACTTCAGAGTGGACTAGGGTTTATGCCTAAGAAAACTTAGTAGTAGAGAAACAAACACTTGCCAGATATTCCAGAAAAACTAATCAATTGCTCATTATTGTACAACTGCAAAATAGTCACTAAAAGCAATTCCAGTACAGCTAGCATAGGTTAGTTAGGTTGTAAATGCACTTATTCAATGTGTACGAGCAATTTAAACATTAAAAACATATGCAGTAAGTAGTCGCTCTGATGATTATACACTTCGTCTAGGTGCAGGTTCAGTTTAGAACACAAAATATTAGGATGGAATTCAGTAAAGTCACTAGCTACTTTAAAGCTTCTGCAACAAAATACAGCAGTCTATGAAGTATCACAGGCTAGAAATAGGTTTTTCAGTTACACACAAAAAACAGTAAAAAAAACTCCATACAGTTAAGAAACGTATACTGAGAGTCACATCAGGTCAGCCAAGGGAGGAGAGACAGGGAATCCTAAGCACCTAGGTTTGAAAATAGTGCCTGTACTACTTTGCAGCCAGTATAAACTTGTTAGAGGTAAGGGGGGGGGGGGGGGGGGCAGTAGGAGTGGTTAGAGTGAGAAAACTGAATGACTCAGTACACCACACCACAAGTAAGCTGAATGTAACGGCCTAAAACCTGCACTCAGCACTTTAATTTTACTTCCTTTTAGCAGGAAAGACAGACCAACAGTATACAATTTTGAGGTTTTTATCACGGTTACCTGTTCAAATGTTAAACAAATTAAGTAAAACTTTCAAACAGGAATCTATGCCCGAGTGTTAGAAAGCCACAAAGGTACAAGGTATAGCTGTAAAAGTTGGGGTCAGATACAGTGGAAGGAGGCAAAAAATAAAGCAGAAAGAGCCCTATGGCTGACCAAAAATAGTGACTTGCTTTGTTGCACAGCACAGTAAGAGAGTTTAACAAATGTTTTTTATATTTGTAACCTACACTGTTTAATTGTTGGGAGAGAAAATGTTTTTGTTGTTAGAGACTGTAGTGGCCAACTGCAATCATGTAGACACAGTTTTACAGGAGCTGCAGTACGCTACTGTGCCCCCATCCATCTTTTGCAAACTTCTTTCAGAGAATGCATAGTACATCAGTAGGAACAACATTTGTAAAACTCTGTGCAGATCAGTCAATGACACATGATCTGCAGACTCTCAAACTTGGCAGTTTTTTCAAGTGTTTTATTCTAAGTGAATGGAAGTGTAGTCTGACAACAAATGGCAGGGCTGCTTGTTCTCAGAATCTCTGCATTATGAGACAGATTTAGCTTTCCAAAGGAATCAAGATGACTGCCCCCATGACAGCATACAAGGTTTAAAAAAAAAAATTGGTAGTAGTATTCATTTTGCTACAGGCAGCTTTAGGAGGTGCAGTAATTCACTGCAAGATAATTTTTTTTCATCATTTGTCCATAGTGGCCCTTTAAATATCAAACTAATACTTTATTGCTAGGGGACTTCAATTGCCCAAGTACTGACTGGTCCCCTTCCACTTCTAAAAAATTGTTATTAGTGTTTCCTAGACCTTTTAATACCAACACACACTGTAACAAATTGTAAAAACTATCCACTAGAGGTGCTAATATCTCAGACCTGATCCTTACCAACCCTGCCTCAGCCTGTACCCCCCATTCATAATCTTCTTAACCCTGGTTAAATCTGACCACGAATTGGTCCACTTTGTCAGGCATAGTTGTACCAACAAATGAGATAATTGGGGATTTCACAAGGGCAAACCTACTTCAGCTTGCAGAAGACCTATGCAAAATATCTAACAATCTCTTATAAGAAGATCCATCTGAGAGGGCTGCTACATTCATATCCAGATTTTAGCACTTAAACAACAGCATGTAAATAAATCATATAAAAAAGAATGAAGATGAGAAGCTGCAAGAAATTCCTATTCTCCTACCTCAAGGCTGCACTGAAACATGCCAGCAAGGAACTTAAGAGCGCTATTAGAAAATGTAAAGCAGAATATGAACTTTTTCTTCAGCTATATCAGAATATGGAATTATGTCAAATTCATCGAAAGTTGATTTAGCAAAGGTAAAAAAATCAAACAGCTTCTCAGTGAAAACTACCTTCAGTGAACAAGGTTGATTTAGCAAAGGTAAAAAAATCAAACAGCTTCTCAGTGAAACTACCTTCAGTGAACACAGCACAAACTTTTTTTTTTTTTTTTTTTTTTTTTTTTTGCAGAAGGGCAAGATCCCTCACACCCCCCTTTGATCACCTCTGAGACCTCCAAAGGTCCATTAAGATTACAGGGATTTAATAGAGCAGCCCTGCTTGGAAGTGCATCCAGATGTCCCTAACCAAGAGTGGTTTTCTTGGCCCATGCTGACTGAGACCAGACAGCCTGAAACTACACCTCTTTACCAGTAGGTGACAAGGATGAACTCTGGTCTTTTTTTCTATGGATTTTGCTAGGATGCATGGAATCAAATGAGAAGGTAGAAAGGCATATACGAAATCTACCTCACAACAGAAGGCAGAATCTCTTGCACTGCTGTAATAAGCAAAATATGAGAAAGATCACATTTTCCAGAGTGGCAAGTTGATCAGACTCTGGGGCACCCCATTCCCAGAAGATCCCAAAAAGATGCATTTCCTTATTTTTATTTTCAGGAAATGACAAACTTCAGCTGAGGGAGTCCGATAACACACCAGCAGTAGTAAATGGTCATGACTGCAACTGGGGAACTTGAGTATGAAAGTTTTCCCTTACTGACAAGATTGAGCAACTGCATAGTTAAAATGTTCAGGATGCAATGGTGTAGGGAATGGGAGCTTTCTAACCTTCAACATGCTCATTTTGTTGTTAAAGTCAGCATCTGTTAACTTTTTTTTTCTGATAATTGCCAATGTAATGTAGCTCACTGTGACAAACTACTAGGAATCTTATCTCAAACAGCTGTTAAGCATATGCACTTGTCTATGGTCTATTGCGAAACAAGTACTGCCTGTGCAAATGAGCAAAGTGAGTCTGTGTGAGCATGTGTTACACTGTCTGTTTGCACACCAGAACACAACTTGCCTGCTGGTCAGAGAAGGGTTTACAGCCTCAATTCCTATTCCAGAAACTGATGATTGAGAAACCACCCTTTGGGCATTTTCAAGTATTATCTGCTTTCTGTTAGGGGACATAATCACTCCATGCCAAGGAGGAGTGAGTTCATGTGTAGCTCCATTTTCAGAAGAAACGTGAGGAGTTTCCAAACCCATCAGAAAAGCACTGTTGTAAATATCCACGGTGAATTCAGCTGAGGGAAGAGTAACCTACACTGAGAATATTTGCAGTATCCAGCATTCTACTGTCCAGTGATAGTGATGTGACAAACCAGAAAAGTATGGTAAGACTACAGCCGCTGCTGACAACTCACTATCCACTGAACATCCCTCATCTAAAGGTAGGAAAACAGGACAGTGAACATGGTGACTGCCGTAAGTCCCAAAAAAACTGAAAGGTTAGGGCTTTGATCGACTTCTATATCCTTGCCAAAGAGATTGAGGCAAAAAATGCTTCAAACCCTCTCTGCAATCACAAACAAGCAACGCTGCCCCCCCCCAAAAAAAACAAAATTCTTCTTCTTTGTTGGGATTAAACAGGACCACTTGCTGCATATGGTGATCCTAAGCACCTGGAACCAAGGAATGATGCATAAAAGCAAGGGTAACCAGGTCTCTTGATTTGACATTCAGCAGTCATCCACGTAGGGGAACTCTAGGAATTACTTCTCCTGCACTGTCTGTGATGAAGGCTGAAACCCTGATGAACAAACACAGAGTACACAGGATAAACAAAATGACAGCAATGAAAGAGGCCCTCACTAAACTAAGACTGAAATGAAGGGACCTTTTATGGAGACTCTGTCCTTTGATGTGCTAAAAGGTGTCCATCACACCTAGTAGCACCACTAAAGTGGCCTAAAAGATCAGAGGACAGTCACCATATGGAATCAGCCATGACAGATGTGTTAAGTGAAATCACCAAGACCTTGGATGGGATAGAAGCTTTTCAGTGAGCAGCAGGCAGGGAGAGATTCCTTTTTCTCTTTCCAAAGGAGGAACAGGTCATACTTATTGATGAAGTGGATTATAAACTCATACTAGGAACTTCCTGCAGACAGGCTTGCTTTTTAGTTAAAAAAAAACATGCACATAAATATTTCAGATAGAGAACTGGCAGCTTTTAGACTCTCCAAATCCTCATTAACAGGTGTGTCAGAACAGAATAAATGATTCCCATATCCATGGCACACAACAGAAAGTGTGAAACATTCCTATCATCTGTATTGTCCTCTACTGCCCACACATCCTGAGAAGCAGAAACATTATTTTAATCAAAGGACCAAATCCTAAGATGTTTCTAAAGACATGACCATGAGCCACATCCATCAAATTTTCACTTAAAATTCTGAATGTATGGTAGATCTTTATTGACTGCATTAAGTCATGCCTATCAAAGTTACCTTCAACTGCTGTAGGAATGCACTATATGTACTTTACTTCATCAGCCTTGTTTCTATGCTGTTGAAAAGGGTCTTACACTGGTTCATTTACGCCTTAGCAAATGAACACAAAATAATTAATCAAGGAAGTAAATAAGCACTAACTTTTTGAATTTGTATGGAAACATCACTGAAGCACTCAACAATGAGCTTCTTGTTGACATCATGTGTTTGTATTTATCCAAGCGGGTTATATATACAGAAATATTTGGGGCATGGGCAATAATGCCCTTCTAGCCTGCTAATACACCAAAACAGTCATGCCTATAAGTGTACACGTTATTCTTAAACATATCTAAACTACCGCTTGCTTTAATATAATTTGGTACTCTACTCCATGCATGACCCACTCTCTCAGAGAACCAATTAATCCTCTCATTCCTCTATAATCTCCCTACACAGGTTGTCTGATGATTCTCTTTGTTTATCCCAAACATTCCTACAGGTTGTTGCCTCTAAATACCCTACCTGAACAATGTCTCCTCTTAAATATCTTTGAGACACTATGCAAGTGCCAATATTTTTATCTTCCACAAGTTAAAATGTCACACACATGGATGTCCTTGGTATAGTTCCACTGTACTTTTTCCACTTTACTTATGCTTGTTTTCTTATAAGGTTTACATATTCTTATTCCACACTCAAGTTTGGGCCTAATGTAACTAAAAGACAATGACTTCTTCATTTCTGATTGCCTAGACTTTACAAATCTTTTTATACAGCCTATAGTTTTAAAAATATCATTAACCAATTGGTTGATATGACCAGAAAAAACTGAAAGCTAGATCTAAACACATACTGAGGTCCTTAAATGAATCTACAGTTTCAATCGTTGTGTTGTACCTCACAAACCAATTCTTAACATATTAGCAAGTTTTGACACTAACAAACATTTTTACAAGTATGTTGAAAGCTGTCTTGCACCCAGGAAGCTCAGTAAGGTGAAACAATATTTACTCTACCTTTTGAATAATAAGAGGTATTCCACAGGGTTCTGTGTTCCTCTAATTTTGTATAAAGTTAATATGTCAATCTTTCCTCTATCTCCCATTTATGGGCATCAAAATTTGCAGATGATTGCCATGTTGGAGGTAAATGTTTGTTTGATGCAGACAATGAGATAAAACCGCTGCATCACTCTGACCCCTTAAAGGAATGAAATACATCTAATGTAACTAGGTTCACCATTAGAAGGCTCACAGTGCTGCAGTTTGATATTCATATCAATCACTACTCTTATTCCATTCAGTCTATCTACATCTGACTATGTATGGTACTGGGGCATTATGGTGGACAGAGTCTTCAAATTTGAAAATAATGCCATTACTGCAGAAAAATAACTTGCCTATTAAGGATATTGCAAGACAACCTCTTCTAGATGAAGTGAGATTCTGTTAACCCTTCTAAAAGCAATGTAAAGATCTATTTACTGTAGCTGGGGGTATCATTTTGGATTTATGGGTCTCAACTAATCTAATGATGGAATGGGTCCAAAAATATTACATACAATTCTTAAGCCTACAACCAAGCCCACACAATGTAACTGTCCCTGGTTAAAAGTCTTGCTCCTAGTTACAAAATAGGCAAATGTAGGTGTAAGGAATTAAACACTGTACCCTGGGCACAGGAAACAGTTTATTAACAGCTACAAGCTTCAGTTCTCTTCATTAATACTTGTATATTATATTACACTAAAAGAATTACATTTTTTAAAATATGACATTCTAAAACAATAAATAAACATTGCACATAATTATACTCCTGTTGTCTTGTGCAGGCATAAAAAAAGGTCTCAAATATTTAAAAAATGAATCTTTAACCAGGACAGTGCATATCTTCTTTAAAAAATGTATTCTATTAGTGGAAATTTAACAATGGGATATAAATCATAGAGTACATTTTTAACATTAGAAGTGAGAAATTACAGAATTCATTTTCTCTCAGCATAAGACAGATTAATACAGCCAATATCTTTAGGAGTTCCAGGTCAGATGAATTCACTCAGTTTAGTACATATACTGATTTTAATAAAAAAATAACTTCTGCAGTACAAAATTAACAGCAAAACTTCAAACTCTTTTACCATTAAGAGCAAACAATACTTCTCTGGTGCCTTGCCTTTCAGAAAAGCCTTTTCAGAGTACATCTTTCTGCTGGTAAGCATACACTTAAATACATGCATTTAATCAAATAATCATCCAATTAAGAATTCACTAAAAAAGCCAACTAAAAGGTTAACTTTTAATATTCTTTTTAACTTACTTACATTAAATGCTTCCAAGAGAATTCCCTATTCAAACCTCCTGGAAACACCATCATATTTTAAAATAAATATTGCTTCCTTCCTTCTTAAATGTTCCTTAATTTTTTTCATCAGCACTAAACCTAGTATTTACTTGTTCCAAAACAGTTGCCTGCAGCCCCTACGGGTCTCCATTATGGCGTTCCTTAAAGTGCATAGCTGCAGGACTCTGAAATCTTTGCTTCTTGATGTCCCTTTATATGCTCTTTTAATCTTGCAGCAAACCTTCTCTTGTTTTCTCCAATATAAAATAATCCACAAGGACATTTTAAACTATATATAATATTTTCACTATTGCAAGTGAGGCTGCCTCTTCTATCAATTTTTTTCCCATTAATGCTTTCAAAACTATCAACTATGTGTTTGCATAATGGAAAAGTTCCATATCTCACTATATTATTTTCGTCTCTCAAATTTTCCATCGTCACCCCCCACACTATCTCTTCCATTCCTTATGGGGAAATGGTCAGGGTTAAATGTTTCTGCAGTGACAGAAAGGAATGTGAGAAGGAAGTTCAAAATACAGTTAACGTGTTTATAGAAAGGGGCTATGAGCCAGAGAGAGTATGGTTGGGGTATAATAAAGTAATGAACAAAAAAATGAATAAAGCACAGAACATAATAATACGGAAAAAGAAAGTGAGTTATATTTTGTGTCTAAGTATACTAATCTTTCTAACATTTTAGAGAAAATAGGTATTACTGGCCCTATATACAGAAAGAAAAATCCTGCCCATAAAATGTTAAACTTTGTTTTTCATATAAAAGAGGCAGGAGTCTTAAGGACATGTTAGTACATGTAAAATTTGAGAGACCAAAAAATATAGAAAATAATATAGTGAGATATGGAACATTTCCATGTGACAATTGCACAGTATGCAAACACATAGTTGATAGTTTTGAAAGCATTAATGGGAAAAAAAATTGATAGAAGAGGCAGCTTCACTTGCAATAGTGAAAATATTATATATAGTTTAAAATGTCCTTGTGGATTATTTTATATTGGAGAAAGCAAGAGAAGTTTTGCTGCAAGATTAAAAGAGCATATAAAGGGACATCAGGAAACAAAGATTTCAGAGTCCTGCAGCTATGCACTTTAAGGAACACCATAATGGAGACCCACAGGGGTTGCAGGCAACTGTTCTGGAACAAGTAAATACTAGGTTTAGTACTGATGAAAAATTAAGGAACATTTAATAAGGAAGGAAGCAATATTTATTTTAAAATATGATACAATGTTTCCAAAAGGTTTGAATAGGGAATTCAGTTGGAAGCTTTTAATGTAAGTAGGTTAAAAAGAATATTAAAAGTTAATTTTTTAGTTGGCTTTTTTTAGTGAATTCTTAATTGGATGATTAATTGATTAAATGCATGTATTTAAGTGTACGCTTACCAGCAGAAAGATGTACTCTGAAAAGGCTTTTCTGAAAGCAGAGGTGCCAGAGAAGTGTTATTTGTTTTTAATGGTAAAAGAGTTTGAAGTTTTGCTATTGATTTTTACTGCAGAAGTTATTTTTTTGTTTTAATAAATCAGTCTGTGTACTAAACTGAGTGAATTCATCTGGCCTGGAACTTGCGGTGTGAGATTTGGTTTGTTCTACAGTATGGTGCTTCAATATCTTTACGAGTATGAATACCTCTTTGGGACTTCTCTGAAAAGATGCCACTGGCTTAGTGGGACTAATCTGTTCAACAAAGTTGAAATAAATGCAAACATACATATATTTTTTTTAATAAATGGGCTGGCAATAAATTTATGATCCTCTATATATATATATATATATATATATATATATATATATATATATATATATATATATATATAGGCACAGCAATGAGGCTTTAAGTCTTTTGTCTGGATACCAAAGAGGTTTAATAGTAAAACAGACAACGAACAGAAGCCACAGGGTAATAAAGCACACTTGAAAAAGCCAGGACTTTTAGGTGCCAGTACTTCTGTGATCAGTTCTCATCAGGGCCTTCAGCAGTGCCTCCATGTCACAGGAAGTCCACTAGTTTCTCTGCGACAGACTCTGGATATTACAGGGATATTAAAAAACACAAGTATAATAAAAAGGAACATTTGTCAAGGTTACCGAAATCAGGGTTAATGATGCACAAATGGAAAAACTGTGTAATAGCAGCACAGAAATTCAGTCACTTATTAGCCTGGCTTCCAAGGCTACTCAGAAGACTGGGATTAAGTAGCAAATAGCCATTTTTTTCTGTCCAGCAGAAAATATATCAGCTACGCTGCTGCAAAGTTGACTTTGGGTAGAGGCCTAAGGTAAAGAAAACTGCAAGTCACAAAATCACTGTGAGGCAGGATTGTCAGACTTGTGTAGGGAAGTGTGTAAAGGCAAAATTCTGTGGGACATGGAACAAATGTGTACACAACATACACACACACACACACACACACACACACACACACACACACACACACACACACACACATTACAGAGACAGAATGAAACCCCTTCTTTACACTGGGCCGTGACTGTAAGCTTAAATGCTTATCACCCCCCTACTATGCCAGTTAAGGTCATAAGGTACTACTGTACGGCAGTGGACAGTGCAGTAGCAGCATCTGATGCATGTGGTTTTGTGAGGCATTAGGGCCTGAAGTTCAAAGCTAGGTAGTAATAAGAGTTATAAATAAAATGATTTTTAAGAAAAAGGAACTTGGCTAGTTTATGCTACACAGTAAATTGTGAAAGCAGTTAATATAAATGGGACAATGGAGGTAGGAGGACACTGTCCTTAGGACTTGCGACAAGGCAGTAAGGAAGGACAGACTGCTGACGTGAAGTGGGAAGGATTTCACTAGTACAAATTTTTGGCATTTTACAGCTCAATAGTAAAAGTGTAGACACTGTGAGAAATCAAGGAAATTTCACAGTGTAAAGTCATGTGCAAAGTTTAGAAAAAAGCTGATAAGAATTAGCTGAGTTGTGCAGGTACTTGTAAACAGCAGCACACCTGAAGGAGGGGCACCAACAGTAAACAATAGTTCTCACCTACATTTCCTCCTTGTTTTGTCCAGGATTAGATACACTTTCTAGTTCTGAAGCTATACAGCCCTTCACATCCTGTTTAATGATGTGCTGCTTTGTTTACGCCACATGTAGTCTGCTGTTACAATGGGGGATACCTCCTCTTCCTCTCCTCCTTTCCATCGCTACTACTGCTAACAAGCTCACTTGAGTTACTGTCACTTCTTGGACAGCTGTCTTATTTGAAGAGCCAGTTGCACAAGACAAGTAGATATAAGCAGTACCATAGAAAATAGAGAAATGCATAATTTTCAGAGAAATTTAGAAAATGTTTATAATGTACTATATATTATTTTCATCATTTAACTGCAAGTAAAGATATGTTTACCACAGTTCAAACTGTTTCATAAACGTACAATTGCATGCCACAATCCTTGACCAGTTGCCTCATTTGAAATGTAAAAAGGGAGGCCTAACATCTGAATTCCATAGGAAACAGTGTCTCACTCTGATAGCACACAAGAAGATAAGGTGATGCTGATACAAACTATTAAAAATCAAAACAAAAGGACAGTACACAAAGCTAACTATTAAAAATAAAAACAAAAGGACAATACAGAAAACTGGAACTTAACGTGAATCTCAGTAGCTGAACATATGTTGCAAACTTGCCTTTGGTGATGTAAGATCAGAAGGCTGTAGGCTCTATTCCTACAGCAGGCACTTTGATTGACATTCTAAAACTGACACTGCAATGCAACTTGGGGGTGCTGCCCTTCGGATGAGAGGTTAAAGAGAGATCTCAACTGTCCGAGTTGGTGGTAGCCAAGGTGGACGTAAATTACCCCACAACACTTATCAAAAAAAAGAGTACAGAAAATTCCCCAGTGCCTCAGCCAAATTTCCCTAGTCATTATGTATACCACCTCCTGTCTCTCCCTGAAAAGTGGGCACTGACCTAGCGGGACTAACCCTGTCAATAGAGTAAACAAAATAAAAATAACATAACTGGACCTCCTTGTCTAGCATTAGCAATATATCTTAAATAAATAAAAAAAGAATCTGTAATCATGTTAGGTCATCCATAAATACTGACTTGACTGACATTTATGATTCTGCTATGACTGGATAAGATCTGAATCATAACATTATCTTGAACAGATTAAATGACTAAGAAAATTGTTAAAATTAAAAAAAAATATATGCACCCAACACAGAACACAGTAGTGGTAGAAAAATGTCAGGACTGTTTTGAATTTTGTGATAGGGAAACAAAGAATGAAGCCATGGTTGCCAATCCTTTCCCAGTCATGGGTATAATGGCTCTGGACTACAGTACTTTTCATTTTTGGACTGCAATATTTATTTAGTTCACTACAAAGCAACACTGGCAAAGCACTTATCCACTGGACCTGGAAGATGGTTAGGTCAGAGAATTTGAAATCACATTTCCACCAATGTATTGTGACACATTTTACATCTGCATACAAATTCAGCCAATGGACTTTTATTTGCTCCTGTGTCTTTTAGAATGTTGTGTATTTTGCTGATAAACCAACACATTTATGTCTTTAAGCTACATGTATTTGAAGACTCTGCAATTATAGTTCCTTGTAACACAGCTCTAAGGAAGTGTAATCTCACCCTTTATATTTCTGTAACACTGTGATAACACCATCATATCTTTACAGTTAAATAAGAAAAGGGGAAAGAGTTCAATACTGCATCTTAAATTTACTTCAGTTTATTTGAAGAAGTTCTAGTATAAACTTGAAGTCTAGATAAAAAAATGAAGTCTTTAAAAGATAAGGCATTCAGTAAAAAATGCAAGACCTCAGGAACCCTAGCTTCATCTGTTAGATTTATTTCAAGGACATTTTTTTATTTACCACCTTGCTATACCCATGTGTGTACGCACAACTCTGATTATTAAAATAATTATTTTGTCCCCTTCCAAAATTGCCACCGGAAATGCATCTCTAGCGTAAAGCTGCATTTATCATTTGAAAAATCAAACTGGATAATATAAAACAAAAATCTGTGTGCAAGAAATTAAGAATAGAAAAAATAACAGAAGATAAAGCTATTATGCTTAATTTTTGCTCGTCTTCTACTGTGTAGGGCTTATCACTGATGCTACTTCATACTTGATCAAAAGACCCAGTGATGCATTTAATAAGACAAATAGGTAGTAGGCCAAACATAAAAGATTATTATATACTGCTGTGCTTGAGCTGTTTGATATTTATAACACAGTACAATGACAGTCTCTCTCTAGATTGAGCATGCTTCACTTGACATCACTGAATATCTAATGCCTCCAACTCAATTAATTTTCACCTGATTAGGATCAGACTGATATTCAAACTAAATCAGCACTCCAGTCAAGTAGAAATCAATATTTCTGATTTTACTTGTAAATTAACAAATAATAAAATATCTGCTTCTTCAGTATGCGAGGAGATGCTTTTCTATTCTGGTCTACTGTGGCATGCATAACACAGATGATTAAAGAATTATTCTAATTTCAGTGTCCTATATGGGAGAACCAGATTAATCTGACTGAATATCAAGATACAGAATGAAGTAATTAAGCTGATACTGCAACAAGCGAATAAAGAGAAACTCAGATATATGAACACTTTTCAGAAAGGACCACTTAAAACAAACTTTATCCCAGTAGGTTTTATCAGCATTCGTTTCCCATCTGAAGTTGCTTCAAATGTACACAACATCCTCCACAAGGTGGCAGCAAGCTAAAACATCTCTGCAAGGTTTCTCACAGCACAGGCTCAACAACGCAAGACAGTATACAGGCTATGCTGCAAGAACATACTGTTCTTCCATATTATCGGAAAAAGAAAAATTCTGATAAATCATCTTTTGATTATCATGTATTATAATTAGCTTTAAAATAAAAAAAAATGTGGAATAAGAGTTGACATTAAAGGGGGGCAACTAGAGCAAAACTTACCAGTTGTATAGAGTTTAAATCTGATCATTTTGTTTTTCTTTTTTGGTACTTTTTTCCGTGCAACATTCATCAAATGCAGTGGTCTGTGCATTTTGTTTTCCATGTAAAAGCACAATATAAAACAGCTAACCATCACTTTAGGCCACATTAAACAGACGCTATGACAACAAATTAAGAAACATGATCATCTCCCACTCGAACATTAATATATGGTCTCTCTTCCTTTCTATAACATTGGGTAGCATACCATCAATGGTAGAATTCAGCCACCACATAGTTGCATAAAAAGAACTGGATCAGCTTGATCAAGGAACATAGTAATAGTAGACTTAGTTGGGCACAGGGCATGAAGACCTGAATGGATTTTGCTGGTTGAATATGGTAAATTTCTTGTGACTGGCCTCAGATGAAGGGGCCTGTCCAGAAGATAAGGCCCCAGCAAGAGGAACCACACTTGCCTGGATCAAAACAGCATGATCAGAATGACTCCAAATTTATGCATTTTGCCTTTCTCTAGTAACAGATTTAAGTGAAGGGCGGGGGGGATGTAAATGAGACCCTGAGGCCTCATCTACACGAGTGCTTTTCTGGAGCATCCTCTTGAGGGTGGAAAAAGGGAAAAAATTTGCAATGATAATTAGTTTGGGGTGAAAACAGGTCACGTAAAGGCTTCTCCTAATTTCAGGAGAGAGTTCTGCCTACAAACTGGTCAAAAGACCACTGTAAGGCACCATCAAGCAACATCTAAGTCCATCTGCTAATGAGCTGGCTTGTCACAGAATATGGCTGGCTATAAGAAAGGTATTGTGGGCAAAAGCTCACACCCAAACTCTCATAACCCTAGGGGTACAGGGGATAGGAATGGGTGTTCTCTTGTGCATTCAAGTACCATAGCACTGTCAAGCTGCCAGTCTGAATGACAACCGTGCTTGGGGTAAGGTAAGAAGGAATGGCCTCAGTTCTAGAATACTAAATAGTGCTCTCCAAACAAAATCCTGGAGGTAAATCCCCTTTCCTGTGGTTGGGTAACCAACTTAAAAAACCTCACCAGTCTTAAAAATCTTGGCTTACAGGAAAAAAATTGCAGTGTCCCTATTGAAGAACCACATTCTCCCAAAGAATAAGGTGGTGGAAAGATCCCTTGCAGTACCACACAACAGAAAGATGGTTAAAAATGAAAGTAAGACTATAAAAGCTGCTTTTTGTCTGTAGATATCTCTATTTGTAAATACTACTTTACAGGTAGAGGAGCACTGATTGTCTAATGTCCCCCTGGATGATCATCTTCTGGCAACTCCTACAACCTAAAGCAGAAGCATCTGTGGTGACCATCCCAGTTAAGAATAGCAGGTTGGAAGGGTCTGCCCCAAGATAGATTGAAGTCATAAATCCACCATATACAGTTATCCCTGCCCTTCCTGGATATCTTTATGGGAAGGTTTTGGGGAATCCAACAGCTGATTCCATTGCACCCTGACTGTCCACTGTAATACTATAGTTTCATAGTTTAGTACTAGGCTATCTGCCCTGGGGCATTTATAAGCCTAGCCATAGTGATGTGGCTTTTGCCACCCCATGTAATGGTACAAAAGTGTACAGAATAGATTTAGAATACTGTGCCTCTGGCTAGTAGTGACACAGAGATGACCCCCCCGGGGTAAACCTACGATCCCCCATCCACTCGTCAAGATTTCTCTTGAAGAGAGTCAGTGAGGGGCTCTGCCTAACATGAACTGGGATTCTGTTCCAGAGTATGGGAAGCCTCTGAGTTCTGAATCTGTCCCTCCAGCATGTTCTATTCATATTTGTGCTGAGGTTTAAATCTTTAGCTCTCGTGGTTCTGATGGATTTGGATTTTTTGAGGTGGAGCATGTCCATCAATTCCTGATTGGACATGGCCTTGTAAGTCAGGCACAGATCACCTCTGAGTAGGCGGTATGCTACTGAATAGAGCTGGAGTTTCTTTAGTCTGGCAGCATATGACATATGTTGGAGACCCTTGATCCTCTTGGTGAGGTACTTTTGGGGTCTCTCCAGGGTGAGGTACATACCAAATGGGGCAGTGTACTCAATTATGGGCCTGATAAGGGAGGAGTACAGGGGTACAATGACCTCCTTTGATCTGGATGTGAATCCCTTCATGATAAGGTGGGCAAGGTAGAACGTCTTTCTAACCACTTTGGCAACGTGGGTGTCAAATTAGAGGTCACTATCGACTTGGGTCCCCAGGTCTCGGATTACTTTTTCCGTACTCAGTGGGTTAACTGTCTATGTGATAATTTGTGGGTACTTTGTTAATCCCAAAGGGGATGACTATACATTTTTTGGCATTTAGTTTAAGTCCATGACTCCGGCACCAGTTGTCCGTTTCAGTGAGGCCTTTCTGTAGGATGTATGTGTCAGCTGGTGTATCGACTATGGCGCCTAGTTTGCAGTCATCTGCGAACTTTGTCAGCCACAACCCTCCCATGTTTGCTTTCACATCTGAGAAATAAATGCCGAACAAGAGGGGTCCCAGGACAGAGCCCTGTGGGACACCACTTGTGACTGGCTTTGAGTCTGACATGGCTCCAGCAATTTTGACATTATGGGTTCTATCCTTTAGCCAGTTTGCAACCCATCTTGTGACATATGGATTTACATTTAAGGTGTTGAGCTCATCTATGATGCCTGAGTGGGGTATTGTGTCGAAAGCTTTAGCCAAGTCCAGGTAGGCTGTATGGACTGCTTTGCCCTCGTCAACGGCTCTAGTGACTGTTTCGAAAAAGTCAACCAGGTTCAAAAGGCAGGATCTGCCCTTTACAAAGCCGAACTAGGTGGGATCAAGTGTCTGTAGGTCCCCAATATCTCTGTTTATGAGTTCCATAATGATTCTTTCCATAGCTTTGCAGACCAGGCTGGTTAAGCTTATGGGGCGGTAGTTACCAGGGTCTGTAGAGGTGCCTCCTTTGTGGAGTGGGACCACTGTTGCTGTATGCCAGTATTCAGGTACATATCCTGTAGTAAGGCTAAGGTTAAATAGCATTTTTATGTGAGGGTTTAGCTCCTCGGAGTTCACGTAGCATGCAACCCGGGATACCGTCAGGTCCAATTGATGCTGTGTTTTTAGCTTTGCTAAGGGTGGTTCTCACCTGGACATCTGAGATGACAGGGAGGTTACATTCAGCTGGGATAAGTATTTCCTCTTTTGGGGGTGAGGGAGGGGAGAAATTTGCACTGAACCTGTCTGCCAGAATGTTGGCAATATCTGTGGGTTCAGTGTATTTTTTGTCATTGTGAACTAACTCTGAGCATATCTGAGGGTTTCCGCCCAGGTTTCTAGCAGAAGAACATAGCAGAAGAAGGCCTTGTGGTTATCTTTAGTGTCCATAGCAATTTGTCTCTCAAGGTTGGCCTTGGATGTTTTTATGAGAGAACGTAGATTTCTACTAGTGCTGATCAGAGATGCCTTCTCTTTATGGGTTTTTGCTCTGACGTGCAGTAGCTTCCTTCTTTTGTTATACAATTTGTTTATGGCTGGGGTCCACTAGACAGGACACCTGCCCTTGGTGGAGAGGGTCTTGGTTTTGTTTGGGATTGCATGATCCATGCATTCTTGGAGATGTCCGTAGAAAGCATTTGTGAAGGATTCAGCATTGTGGGATGTGGTTTCCACTGGCCCAGTGGGCTTAAAGGATACCATCTCAGTCTTAAGAAGTGTAAAATCGGCTTTTGAGAAGTTTTTCACTGTAGTCTTTTGTGTTGGGGGTGGAGGTGGGATATGTATATCCAGGGTGATTAGTTTGTGGTCAGATCTCACTAGTGAGGGGTATACTTACTTTGTCCCCATGTTTGTGATGATCAGGTCTAGTATATTATCTCCCCTTGTGGGAGAGGTGACTAGCTGTTCCACTGCATTTGAATTTATGAATTCCAGGAACCTTTGGGCTAGGGTGTTAGGGCTAGAATAATGCACCCAGTCTATGTTAGGGTAGTTGAAGTCTCCCAATATGATGGTGTTTGGTGAGACATTCATATTCTCCAATGTCTTCAGGAAGGCTGAATGGGGTTCCTGAGATTGGGAGGGTGGTCTGTAACATGCTACCAGTTGTACAGCAGTTTTGCCTACGGTTAGTTGCACCTGGATGGTCTCTGATGCTTCATGTGTTGCCACTAACCTGGAGGTGTGGGTGTCCTTGATGAATATGGACACTCCCCCTCCCTTTTTGGTTTGGCCCGAGTTTTGGGGCCGAAAAGCATGATACGAGGTATAGCCTGGTAGCGCTGGGGTGCTCTCAGGAGCCTTGAACCAGGTTTCAGTGACTGCACAGACATCGATGTTCTCCATACTGAGGAGTGCTTCGAGAGCCTGCATCTTGAGATTTAGACTTCTGGCGTTGAGCAGCATTACCCTTAATTTTTTTCCATTTTTGTTTTCTAAGGAGGTGGGTTTGTCTTTTGAGCCTTGCCTAAAAAAGGCACTATGGGGGTGGCAAGAGCCTTAGCCAATATCCGGAAGCCCAGTGGTGACAGATGCAAGCCGTCCCTTGCAAAGCAGCGTGGCTTGCCCAGCATGTCATCCCAAGCAGACAGACACTGGATCCCCCTAGAATGACACCAGTAATTGAGCCAATTAAAGCTGATCATCTTGTCTTTGTATTGTGGCATCATTCTTGGTGAGGGCAAGATGCTGCTCAGGGTCAGGGTCATACCAGCCTGGGCTACATAATCAGAGAGCTCCTCTGTGTCTCTTTTCATGTAGTCGAGGGAGGTAAGTCTCAGGTCATTCACGCCGGCATGGACAATGACAGAGTCATATTTGTAGTTGCTTTGGAGTGACCTGAGTGCGTGTGTTATGTGGCGGATCCTAGCTCCCCGATAGGCAGCTCACCGTTACCCTCTCCTTGTTCAGCCTAGTAAGCAGAACGTCAGTGTGTCTGACTATAGAGTCACCTATTACTAGTGTATCAGGCATAGTGTTTGGCCTTAAGGGCTGTGATTGTTTGACACACTGATTTATTGAAGTATGTGTTCCATGTGTTGTGTTTTGAGGTGGTGGATTTTTGGGTGTCTGCTTTGGGAGCCTCTGTTGTTTTGGTAAGTTCTTTGTTAGAGCCTCTGAGTATGTCTTTGTGTTATTATGTGTTTGGTTTGTAGTTGTGGTAGGTCTATGTGGGACTGGGTTTGCTGCGTGTGTGGTTACCTTCTCCTCCCGTCTGGTCTTGCCAGTCCTGAGTTGAGAGAGTTCAGCCTCCAGTTTGGCTATATAGTTGCATCTCTCACATGTATTTGTGTTTGTTGGGAGGAGGAGAGGGTTGTCTGTGTACATGAGACAATTGCAGCATTGATTCAAGATTCCCAGATTAACCAGCTGAACCGGAGAGGATGCTAGTAATCTACCACTCGACATGCTAGAATATTATAAGGGAGTGCTGTGCCTTTGAGGGAAGTGGGTACTCACAGGGGTGGTAGGTGGATGTAGTGCTTTCTTTAGTTTGAGAGTGCTTACTTAGAAGAGAGGTTTTGAGAACAAGTGCTAGGCTTATAATAAAGCGAGTAGACTGATTATTATAAGAGTAGAGCTTTCTTAAGGGAAAATTTGAAGAGCAGACTTGGCGGAGCCAGAAAAAGTTTAACCGGCGCTGTGCTATGCGCACAATTGCGCAAACACGGATTTTAAACAGGGAACTTTAAAACGAGCTAGAAATGGTCCAAAACAACCAATTACTACAAGCTCTTGTGCTGAGGTCACTCCTTCAGGGACATATAGGCTGCTCAAGGCTCCCCACTCCCACTGGTGAGCAAAGAAACTTCCTTCTATCCAAGTAAGGCAATGGACAACACAGGAACTACAGCACAGCCCAGAATACAGCAAAGCCTGTATACTGGTCTAAACTAGTCGAGGAGAGGCGGGAAAACAAGGATATTTTTTTTGGTATTTTTTGTTTTTGAGATAGAAAGCACACAGAAATGCAGTGAACAGTAATAAATCAGTTACACAGGCTAGCACACTTTAGTGGGCAGCCTCAACAGTTAAATTTAACAAACAAACTTTTGACCAATTTTCGACCAAATGTAACTTTAGTGCAGATAATATATAATGCAACAAACAGCTAAAAAAACAGTTTAAGCTTGTTTAAAGTAAGCAAGAGAAGGTATTTTAGATAAAAAAACAGCAAAAATACTTAAATCAGGAAAGTAGTCGCTTTTCTCAGTTCTCTGCTGCTATGCTATTCATGTGAAAGTGGGCACTGGGGTCACGTAAAGAGAGGCTTCCATGAGATCTATTGTCTCGAAACACAGCACTGCTATGATACTTTGATTTTGCACAATGTGTGACTACTGGAAGTACTGACTGAATTCTGTCCGGTGACAGAAATGCTTGGCAAAACAGCGTGTCCCTCCTGTACTTCATGAATGGGATGAATTGAGTGGGCTTCAATCATGATTTTGCAGTGTTCATCATTGGGTCTATGGTTAATTGCTGAATGGACTAACCAACAAATGGCACGTCATCAAAAGCAAACCATCACATGTCCATTCCTCAAATGCACACTTCATCAAATCTGCGAGATGGTAAAGTAACTAGTTGGGCAACACTTCCCCATCTCACAAATTGCAGTATTTCAAACCTCCCCACACACCCCCCAAGTATATATACCAGCTCCAAGATCGCTCTACAGTGGGGAAAAGTGAGACAGGGAAAGTACTAGCCAACTAGTTACTTTCTTAGTCTCACAGACTCCATGAAGTGCACGTTCGATGGTTTGCTTTTGATGATGTGCAGTTTGATGGTTAGTCTGTTCGACGATTAACCACAGACCAGTTCATCATTACCTCCTAACGACTGAAACAAAACTAATGAACTGTCTACTGTGGGGGGCATCAGGAACCAGTAAACCATGTATGGAAAGACCCTGGACCACCGCAGTCAAGTATGAGTTGCAAATACCATGCACTTGGAAATCACCCAGGGGACTGATGGGATCAAAAACAGATGGGACTAAAATAATGACTGCCTCCTATGAGGAAGTGAAGAACCCTTCATGATTACCTTGCAATTTTGATGTGAAAATAGAAATCTTGGAGGTCTGAACAGCACATGTAATCTCTTTCATGCAGACATGGAAGAATGGATTACAATGTGATCACGTGACAGGGGTCTTTCCTCTTTTTTTTTTTTTTTAATGGCATTTCTCTCTTCCCAGTATCACACAGTCCTCCAGCTACGTTCCAGGTTTCCACACCTGCCCAAACCTTAGACCTCTCAAACTACTCCTTCAGAGTTCAACCAGTGTAACCCTTTGCTGGGTTAGCTCTCAACCTCTTTGAGAAGTCAACCTTTATAGTAATTCACCTGCAGATGCTGGAAGCAGGGGATCATGCACATGCTGAGTCATCATCCTTATAGAAGCTGGGCAAAATTCCCTTATACAGAGAGTGGCTAGTGCAATAACATCAGAGAATGCCACCACCATCCTATAATCTGAATTCATGACTTGTGAGGCTCCTAGTCTCCACCACAGGTCACACAGGCACTAGGCTTCCCCAACCCTCCACATAGGATAGGAAAGATAGCTGTCAGCTACTTCATCACATTCAACCCCATCAGCCCTACTGGTGGCTGCAGTCCATTCTTGAACTTGCGTTGCCATTGGCAAAAAATAGATACACTGGCCTCTTTGCCATCAGGCTGCCTATGCAAAAAGATTCTTTTAGAATAACTTTATTTAAGACACAGAGTGAGCATTAGCTTTAGGTCTTTGTCTTTTTGGTTACCAAAAAGAACCTGCAGTCAAGGACCAACTCTTGTGGGGGTTTAATGGGATCTCTTGGTTTGCTCTCTTTTGAAAAAAGCTTCAAGCCTCCTTCTTGCCTCAGCCTTCTGATGGGAAGGGAAATAAGGAAGGGTACAAATGATGGAATGGGAAGGCAAAAGAACAAAACCAAATAACCCTGGATAAAACTTTCCTCACCCAGTTGTCCCATATGATGGTGAACCAGATTAATATGTGGAGGGACAGATGATCTCAGAATGTCTCCAGAGTGAGGCTAGGGACCCTCTTCTGGCACTCAATGGTATCCCTTATTGTCCTGTTGAGGTTGCCCTCATCTAAGTTGGCTGGTGTTAAAAGCGGTAATGACCTCTTATTATTCTCTTTCAAAATCTTT
Source organism: Protopterus annectens (assembly GCF_019279795.1). NCBI lineage: Eukaryota > Metazoa > Chordata > Ceratodontiformes > Protopteridae > Protopterus > Protopterus annectens. Next base: position 272,652,019 of record NC_056731.1, read on the forward strand.
GTGTTGCTGTAAGCTACATCTAACATAAATGTGAGAGAGTCTACTATATCTGTGAAAAGGTATGTCATGGAGTTTGAAATTAAATCCCACCAAACTCTGACAGTCTTAATCTCTTGCTCATATTTCTCCAGTTTTGCTTTTCTTGCCATAACTGAATAGCAAGCTTTCACTAAAGGGGACATGCATGAAATTTGTCTTTGTATCCTTGACAAATTCTGTTAGTTGCAGTCAGATATGGCATTGCATAGCTATGCCACTGTTTGTTATCCTAGTTGAATTATCTGCTGCACTGTGGGCAATGTATATTGATAACTAGATATGGAGGATAAGAATGTCAATTGGGATGACAGTTTCCCTTTCACTTCTCTAAATGGCAATCCTTCCAGAAGCTTGGATGCTACCACTGACAAGTCCCTTTGAAACCTGAGCATGTATGTGACAGAATTTACTGATCTCAAACTGAAGGGGAAGGATGCGTAAACTTGCTTTTTAAGGCAATCCAGAGTTGAAGAAACGTTATTGGGGGGATGAAAAGTTAGACACTGTGTTGAGAGAAACCTACTAGGTGCAGCGACAGACACTATGAAACCACAGGGTATAAGCTAGAGCACATATATATCCAATATGTATCCCCAGAGTACAGTTCAGTGCCTGGATCTATTCTATCCAATTCTCCACCCATAAAAAAAAAAAAAAAAAAAAAAAAAAAAAAAAAAAAATGTAGTTTTGCTGATTTACCAGCTGGCTGTTACTGCCCCAACCTCCGTACCTTCCCCTACCCATAAGTGACTTCTTATTCACTAGACCCTGCACCGCACATTTTCTGAAAGTATAGACCCTGCACCGCACATTTTCTGAAAGTATAGTGCAGTGCATTCGTTGTTTAATGCGCGTGCTGCTATACTTACAACTTTAAAGCACCACCCCATTGTGGGTGCATGCACATGCATATGTCTGTGTGCTTGGGTGGTAACTGGTGTACCTTTTGAACTCTGGAACAGTGAGGACAGGTACTACATCCATTTACCCAGACAAGATAAGAACGCTACTTCTCAGACTGCTGATTTACTGTCAATGAAAGAGTTCTGGAGTGAAACATGGAGCTATGAGGTGGAAATCTGTCCACTGAGAATGACACCACTTGTAGCATGGCATAATCGCAAGTAATGATATTCTGCCAACATCGGCTATTTATTTCAAGTTCAAAACTGAATCCTTCAGTTGTGAGGTGCAGACTGTCTACTGGCCCATCTGATCATGTGGAGAAATAAGTCTTAGAATTTACATTTGTACCATCAACATGAGTGTCAGAGCCAGAAAAACCTGAAGCTGGGAAGTGGGCATAGTATCCAGAGAGATATCAAACCACACAAAGAACACTACTGCCATCTTGGAATCACTAGTCACTGATTTGCTATTCAGTAGTGAACTTACAGTTGTAATGCTGAAGTTTTATCCACAAAGGCACCTTACCATAGGACAGATTTACCAGTAAAATTAAAACATGTTCAAAATCACGAGTTTGTAAAAGTTGCACTCTGCCAAAGTTGCAGTGGAGATCTACTGTAGCCTAAATATGACTTTATAGGTTTAGCTTCAAGATCTTCTTAAAAAAATTTTCAGGGCAAGTCCCCTTCATAATTCTACATTCATTTTGTTTTGCAGAGCCTAATGAATTAGGGACAATAGGCAACAGAATTTAAAATATAGGTGTGCCTTTCAGAAAATCTAAAATATGCATAGCTTGCTACAGTAAATAAAAATGACAGAAAATATTACTTCATACAAAACTTTTATTGTGCTCATTTTGTAAATGGTCTCAGTGAAATGATGTGGATACATACCAAGTTTGAGCATTTGAAAAATGAATATTTTGTTGAGAAACAAGTGGGAAAACCAGGACATACAAATGGCTACATATTGCTAGACACCACCTGCAGTTTAAAGGGTCATTTAGCAAATCTTCCAGGTCGCTATACTGTGACTCTCCGATAAAAAATGCACTGAGCTGGTGGGTGCAGCTGTAAAGACATATATACAACTTTCATCTCTTTGCAGTGCAATTTACTTCACAAGTCTAACATCCAGTGGCATAAACCTTCTGCACGCTAGAGAAATAAATAGGACTTTCACTTTTGAATGTAAAGGCAGCTCAGGTAATAACTCAGTAAAGAAGTATTTTATGGGACTGATGTACTCAGCAAACTGAAATGTCCACACACCCACAATAAGAACTGGAGTATAATGATAAATGCTAGATTGTGGCACGTAAAGGCTTACAAATTAAAGCCACTGGGGCCTGGATTTGAAATGGTATACATCTGCCCCTTTTTGATTTAATTAAAAAAACTTTCAAGTAATCAAGTAATAACAAGCATGTCTAAATATGACTTTCTAGGTTTGGCCAATTGAAATCAAGGCACTGTAGCCATATCATGATACAAGTGAAAAATTTTCTGATGAAATGTATAGTACTTTTAGTTCTGACATAACTTAATACACAAATTATGGGTGCTAGTTTTATCTAGTGTTTTGTGTGGAAGTCGGACACCTCTCAGTAGGAAACCAAGCACAATACCAGACTCTGAGACTAAAATGTTATCTGATCTGCTGAATTTACTACCCAAAACTCTATGCATTGTTGAATTTGCTAGTTGTACATAACAAGCCATATGCCAGTTCCCCAAAAGCAGCTCATAACAAAAAACTCCAGGACATCTAGTAAGATACTTTAGTATTAACATAGAACCAGTGAAATGTGACCCTTCTGAAATGGTACACTACATCTGACTAAGAAGGAATCAGATGAATATGATCACACTGCTGTTTAACACATACTGACCAAACAACCATATAGATATGATCGTGCAACTGCCATCTGTTTCATAAACCACCTGGTTCAAATAAAATAATGCTACCTAAATTTTCTAATATTTCTGATACCTTGTTAAGAAAATGGAAAACCAAATAGCCGTAGTAACATCCTGCTGGCAGACACATACACTACCCCCAGCTACAGCAAGCAATATCATTTTTATTTGACAGTGATAATACAAGTACATTGTGCAGTCTACCCCCACACCATTACCCTCACCTGTGCATACCTGTGCTGTTTGATTGTTACAAACAAACATAGTTGACCATAATTATTTTATTTTGACCCCTTGCTCTTGGACATGTGAATGATTGTTTTGCATAAATCATGTATTTGCTTTTTGATTTAATTTAAAGCCTACCCCCAAAAATAAGATATACACCTTCTGTGTGCATTACTAATGTGTGGTTGTGAAGAAGCTGAAGGGTAAAGTAGCCTCAGTAATGAGTTTCAACTTGTTGTTCACAGACACAAACTGCCCAGTATTTTCACACACACACACTGCTTCTCCAATGCCCCTTAAAGGAAGTCACCATCTATGTCACCCTCTGATGTTAGACTGCAATGAAAGCAAATGAAAATGTCAAATCCAGAAAAAGAAGCAAATTCTGCTAAAGAATGCTCAGCAGAACAAAAAACAATGTAAATATTGGAAGAGTGTTGCACCACAGGTATTCGTATTTCATCTGAGTATTCAAAACTTGCTAAACAACCAAAATAGCAGAAAGACAGCTTCAATAACAGGCTTTTATCATGTTGAATCCACAATATATGAAATATAGAGCTTTGCTTTTGTAAAAGTCAAGTGGCGTTGTAATTCCACAGCTTTAAAACATGTGGATGTCATAAAAACAGAAAAAACGAACATAAAAGTGAAGAACCCTTCTGACGTAAACAATGGACAAGCGCTTCCAGCTTTTTCAAGCCTTCTTCAGATCCAAGTAGGTAAGCTGGGTTCAGTGTTTAAAAGTTGGTATCATCCAATGAAACACCTCAGTGAATGATGAATGTTAACCAATCAAGTTGGTCCATTGGTACACACCTCCATAGCTTGAAGTTAAACTCTGTTTAAAACAACATGACAGCTTGACATTTCTAAGACAGACTCAGACATATTTTCAGAAGGAATATTAGTAAAATATTTTCAATAGGTTCTGGTTAAAAGAAAGTACAGTTTTGTTCCTACCATTAATGTAGATGTTCGAGTGTATACACTGCTGAAGTCATTACACTTGGGGTTATCCTGCTGTCAGGCGGTTCCCCCAGTCGGCCCGAGTTCCAAAGTCTTGGTCCAGCGTCAGTTGCTGTCGCCTCCTCCCTGACGTCAGTGCGACAGGGGTATACAAGATGCAGCCGATGCAATTTTCTTCAGTTTTTCTTGCCCCAGATGTCTGGTGCCCCCAAAAGGTAGGCAATTCAAATTGCTAATAAAACATACATAAGAAAAGCAAACAACAACTTTCAGTTACCAGCAAATACTCCCCATAGGTAGTAAAGGGTAGAAGACACAGGTACGTACCAGCAAGTAAGAGGGGAAGGAGGGAGGGTAACCTGGACTGCAGCAGTGTATACACTCGAACATCTATATTTATGGTAGGTACAAAACTGTACTATGTTCATCGTGTTACACTGCTGCAGTCATTACACTTGGGTAGAATCCCAAAGCTGAGGTAGGGTGGCTGGTTCTATAAGGCATTAGGTATGGCTATAAGGCCCTGCAGCACAGCAGTGGCGAAGCCAGCTCTGGATTTAGAGTATAAAGGCAGATGGTAATGCTTGGTGAAGGTATGCACAGAACTCCATGTTGCTGCTTCCAAAATGTTCTTGGTAGGCAGTTGAAGTGGCTGTTGCCCTGGTGGAGTGAGATCTAATGCTGCTAGGTATAGGTTTCCCATGGTGTGTGTAGCAGAAACATTTGCAATGTCCTATCCATTTTGAAATAGTCTGTTTTGAAATGGTTTTCCCTGTGCTCCTGCAGCATATGCTACCAGTAATTGCTCAGATTTTCTGAAAGCTTTGGTTTTGTCCAAGTAGAAGCGTAACTGCCTGTGAATGTCCAAAGAATGCAGTAATCTCTCCCCTTTATTCTGTGGTTTTGGATAAAAAGTTGGCAAGTGAATAGTTTGGTTTAGAGCCACACTTGAAACCACCTTTGGCATAAATGTAGGGTTAAATGTAGGGTTAGTTCTTAAGGACATCCTGTCCTGGTGGAAAATGAGGAAAGGTTCCACTGCCATTAGTGCCTGTAATTCTGAAACTCTTCGAGCTGATGTTATTGCCAGGAGCAGAGCAGTCTTCCAAGAAATATATTTTAATTCTGCTGTGTTAGCTGGCTCAAAGGGAGGTAAAGTTAATTTTTCCAAAACAAAGTTGAGGTCCCAAGTTGGAGTAGGTGCTCTACGGGGTGGTCTTATGTTTTTAGCCCCTCTGAGGTACTGTTTTAGCAACGGATTAGAGAAAATTGGAGGATCCGTGTTGTAATGAGCAGAGATGGCAGAGGCGTGGATCTTGATGGATGAAAAAGAGAGACCTTTGTCCAGCATCTCAGTTAAATATTGTAGAATCTGAGGAATGTTTGGGACAAGAGGATCAAGGCTGTGAGCCTGGTTCCAAGCACATAATCTCTTCCATTAATCCGAATAGGTTTTCCTGGTACTAGGCCTTCTGGCCTCCAGAATGACATCCATAACAGCTTTGGAAAGAGGCATTGCTTGCTTGACTAAGGAATTTTCCATGCAGCTAGGTTTAAGGTCTTTAGCGGACTGTGAAGTATCTGATTGTTGCGTTGAGTCAGCAGATGTGGGATTTGAGGCAATATCCAGGGTGGTTCTTGTGCTAAATTCTTTAAGATTGGGTACCAGTGCTGGCGTGGCCAGTCTGGAGCAATCAGGATCATCTTTGGCTCTTCTTGCCTGGCTTTTAAGAGAACCTTTGGAAGGACAGGTAGTGGAGGGAAAGTGTATACATGTAGGTTTTTCCAGCTGAATGAGAGGGCATCCACTTTCCATGCTTGTGGATGGTAACTCCTTGTGCAGAATTTCTGTAGCTGGCAGTTCATTGGGGATGCAAACAGATCTATGTCCGGGCTCCACCATTTTTGTGTTATCATTCTGAATATTTGTGGATTCCATTCCCATTCGTGGGGATCCATGATGTTTCTGCTTAAGTCGTCTGCCAGTGTGTTTTTCTCTCCTGGCAGGAATTGTGCTTGAAGATGAACTTGATAGTTTAGAGCTGTGTTCCACAAGGTCATGCCTCGTCTGCAGAGGGGGTAGGAGTGAGTGCCCCCTTACTTATTTATGCACCACATAACTGTGGTGTTGTCTGTTTTTAGTAATAGTTGTCCTGGATGCAGCATGTCCTTGAAAGCTATAAGGGCATTCTGTACAGCTGACATCTCTTTTTGATTGATGTGAAGATGCCTTTGTTCTGCGGGCCACTTGCCCTGAATACATTTTCCTGCCATGTGTGCTCCCAAGGCGTAATCTGATGCATCTGTTGTCAGTGTTTGCCTGGCTGTGGGTTGAGTAAAAGGCTGTCCCTTGTTGAGGTGACAAGCTTGAGCCCACCATCGAAACTCCTGTTGAAGGCAAGGAATTAGTGGTAAAACTGTTTCCAAACTTTGACAGTGTTGAGACCATACACTCTTTAGGTACCATTGTAGTTTCCTCATATGCAGTTTGGCATATGGAATTAGTAATATACAAGATGCCATGTAACCCAAGGCCTGCAGAATTTTTCTTGCAGGGAGTTGGGTTTTTGTTGCCATCAATTGAAAGTATTGAGTCAGTTGTCCTTGCTTGTCTGGCATGAGATAAGCCATCTGGGTCGTTGTGTTCAAGCTGGCACCCAGGAATATTATCTCTTGTGAGGGCACTAGTTTTGATTTCTTTTCGTTTACTGTGTACCTCAGGCAACTTAATAACTGTTTTACAAACGCCAGATGCTCTAGAAGATTGTCCTTGCTCTCTGCTTGAATCAGGCAGTCGTCCAGGTACGGATAAATTTGAATTCCTTTCTGTCTGCAAAATGCAATTACTGGTGCCAGGCACTTTGTAAAGACCCTGGGCGCAGTAGATAAGCCAAAGGGCAGTGCAGAGAATTGATAGTGCATTGAACCTGCTATAAATCTGAGGTATCTTCTGCAGTTTTGTCTGATAGGGACATGCAGGTATGCCTCTTTGAGGTCCAAAGTCACGAGCCAAGCTTTCTTGCCCAGCATGGGAAGAAGCTGCTGTAGTGTTAACATTTTGAATTTCGGAACATCCAGGTAAGTGTTTAGAGAAGAAAGATCCAGAATGGGCCTCCAGGCTTTGTCCTTTTTGGGAACCAGAAAGAGTCTTGAATAAAATCCTTGTCATTGCTCTTGTGGTGGTACTTCTTGAATAGCTCTCATTTCCATGAGTGTTGTAATTTGTTTTTGAGCCTCTGCCCATTGATTTGGTCGCAGATTTGGCATTCCTTTTAACCTTGGCAGAGTGTGAAAGTGGAACCTGTAACCCTGGGATACAATGTTGAGAACCCATTTGTCTTTGGTGATCCAATGCCAATTGTGATTGAAAAGTGCTAGTTTTCCTCCGAAGGGGGCTGCCAAGAGAGAGTTGTTTGGCAGCTGTAATGGGAAGTCATTGAGGCTGCTTTTTATATGGTTGGGGCCTGTCTTCCCCTTCTTTCTGGCCTGGTGCACCCCATTGTCGAGGCCTGTAAGGACCTTGTGGTTGACCTCTACCTCTCGGACGTCTGTATCTGCCTCCTTGAGGTCTGTCTGTAGCCGGAAAGGACCAATTCTTTGTTGGCCAATTTCTGCTAAATCTTGGTGGCTGAACCTGTAAGAAATCATTTACCGTTTGCATAGATGTTGCCTTATCCTCCATTTTCTTTAATACCTCTTCTGCCTTGACTCCAAATAACACATCCTGCTGTAAAGGTGCATCCAATAATTTTGCTTTAACATGATCTGGTAACGTATGTTCTTTTAACCAAGCATGCCTTCTAATGACAGAGCCTGTAACTGCTGCTCTACAGGAGGCCTCTAAAGAATCAAAACCACATTGCAAAGTATGCTTTCCCACTTGTTCAGCTGCATGCAATAAATCCTGCATTTCTTTAAAATTAGGAGGATCTGAATCTGGAAGCATTTTTTGTTTTAACTGAGACATCAAAAATTGCTGATATTTTAGCATGTGAAACTGCCAATTTAAGGCTCTCATTGCTAAGGTTGCAGACGTATATACTTTCTTTCCCCATCTGTCTAATGCTCTGGAATCTCTGTCAGAGGGAACTGGGTTTTTTGCTGATGAGGCCTTAATCCCTTTGGGTCCCTGAGAAATAGTTTCGGGGTCAGCAACAGGGCTTTTATACAGAAATTTGAGAGAGTCAGGGACTCTAATGTCTATCGAGTTTAACAGGGGCTGGAGGTAAGGAGTCAGGGTTTAAGCTGGATTCAGTGTAGATATTCACAATATCTAACACTGGCGGAATAACAAGGGGTCTGTGTTGAGACAATATAAGGAAGTCTCTGAGCCTTTTCTTGGATTCTGAGTAATCTTGGCCTTCCCAATGGAAATGCTCCCTCATGGTATGTAAGGTCTCCCCAAAGGAGTAGTCCTCAGGCGGAGAGGCTGATGGAATTGATTCCTCAGCATCAGAATCCTCATAAGGGGGTAAGGAAAACCCTAGGTCTGAGGATGAATCTGAAGAAATGGACACCTGGTCGGAAGATTCGTAGTCTGCATCCTGTCTGGGCCTTTTATCAGGAGGGGGATGGGACCCCCTGATCAGGGTGATTAGGTCTTCAGCCATTTTGAGCATTTGTTTCTTAGGCATGGAAGCCTATCCTGGTGAATGCTGTATCTGTTTCTTTGTTTTTAAGGGGGCCTTAGACTTAGTAGAGGGTTTAAATGGTTAACTGGGTAGGTCTGAAGACACCCTCTGAGGCTGTGGATTGCTCAGCTACTTCAGTTCCCTCAGATGGGTTAGTTTCGGTAGGCTGACAGTATGTAGCATCCAAAGGCCCAGCTAGCTCCACGTGGGAGTCGGATGCGGTCTGTGGTTCTGTGGAAGCGGTCGTCAGGGGCTGCGTAGGCACCTCGCTGAAAACCGGAGAACCGGCGACCGGCCTAGAGGAGGCCTCATCGTCAGTTTTGGGCCTTGGATGCCTGCCCTTGTCTTTGCGCTTTTTATGTAATCCTGTCGTTGGGAGTTCCGACGGCATGGTGTAATTGAATTTTCTACCAAAATAATGTCGGGCAAAATCAAACCGACGTTTAATAGTGTGCTTGTTAAACCTAGTACAAAACCGACAAGCAGTGACGTCGTGGTCTGGGCCTAGGCATGGAATACAATAAGAGTGGAAATCCTTATGAGTTATTTGCTTCCCACATGAAATACAGTTATTAACTTTTACTGACATCGGTCTGAGGTAAGAAAAAGTTTCCCCAACGGGGTACTTAGCTTTGTAGAAGACTTCGGTTCTGGATTCGGAATGAAAATCTCAGGAGTCGGCTGACTGGCACTTACGAACTGCTTCTGCTTCGGGCACCGCGCGGCAAGAAAGACTGGAGAAAATGGAGTTGGCTGCATCTTATATACCCCTGTCGCACTGACGTCAGGGAGGAGGTGACAGCAACCGACGCCGGACCAAGACGGGCCAACTCAGGCCAACTGGGGAACCGCCTGACGGCAGGATAACCCCAAGTGTAATGACTGCAGCAGTGTAACACGATGAACATCAAGCTCTGCATAAAAGCCAAGATTTGAGAGAAAAAGGTGAAAAATAAAAATAATAAAAAAAAAACTCACTTATGACCTATTTTTATTGACAGAAACCTTAGGTATACTGACTTAGGCTCTGATGTCTCAAAGAAACTGTTGAAATTAAATAAAAAGAAGCGCCCTAAATGACTTTTTTTTTCCCACCTTTTTCTCTCAAATATTGGCTTTTATGCAGAGCTTGTTCTTTTAACCAGAACCTACTGAAAAGATTTTACTAATATTCCATCTGAAAATATGTCTGCCTGTCTTAGAAACGTCAAACTGTCATGTTGTTTTAAACAAAGTTTTAAATAAAGAGTTTTAACTTCAAGCTTTGGAGGTGTGTACCAATGGACTAACTTGATTGGTTAACATTCATCATTCACCGAGGTGTTTCATTGGATGATACCAACTTTTAAACACTGAACCCAGCTTACCTACTTGGATCTGAGGAAGGCTTGAAAAAGCTGAAAGCGCCTGTCCATTGTTTACATCAGAAGGGTTTTTCACTTTTATGTTCGTTTTTTTCTGTTTTTATGACAGCCACATGTTTTAAAGCTGTGGAATTACAACGCCACTTGACTTTTACAACAGCAAAAATCTACATTTCATATATTGTGGATTCAACATGGTAAAAGCCTGTTATTGAAGCTGTTGTTTTGAAGCTGTCTTTCTACCATTTTGGTTGTTTAGCAAGTTTTGAATACTCAGATGAAATACTAATACCTGTGGAGCAAATGAAAGTGTATCACAATAATGCATTTCAATGTGTAGCTCTAAGAAATTACAAAGTCCACCCCCCAATATGCCATCACAACAATGATCACTTTATTGCAATCATTGTCTTTTTTGTTTTCCCCCACAGACTGCCCCGACAGACAGCCACTTCTGGCTATTCAAAAATATGAGGTTGCCAAAAGTGGTGAAATAACAGCCATGGAAATGTATTTTCACTGTTGGGCACCCTTGTGAAATGCCATAAAACAAAAATAAATACAGGCATATTGTGCTGTCGGTAGTATGTAATGTTAGCACTGCCTACAGAACTATCTTCCTGTCACAAAAGTGAAAAACTATGATTGCAGTAATGTACTTCAAACCTTGGAGCTTTCAGACACACATTCCTCCCCCAACAAGATTTAATATGATCAACCTCAGCATATAACCTGCTTTCCTTCACCAGCTACCCCCGAACAGATAGCCACTTCTAGTGATTAACTGCGATTCCCAAAAGTGGTTAAAAACAGCCACAGTATTGCATTTCAAGTTTGTGCTGCTGCAGCACAAAAGGTGTCGCCATACAGACTCCTTCTCAACATCGACTGAAGTAAATGTAAATTAGAACAAAAAATATGTATTTTGCTATGAGTAGTACACTCAAAATGTTATAGCCCTGATGACCATAAGGTTTTAAGATTTTGTTTTGTGATTATCAGATTAAATTAAGTGGTGAGCAGTGGAGTGATAGTTAAGAAAGGGACCTCTCCTTCAGACGAGCAGGTTACAACTGCACAAGTAATTATCCAGCACTACACATGGGTACAATGGGACCAATGCAATAAGCCCAAGCCATCACTGCAGGCTTTGCATGTAAAGGGGGAAGCCACCAGTTGTAGTGCACACCCAGGTCTTGAGATTAAATATTTTCAGTGTAACCACAGGGCCACATATGGTACCAATGTCTACTTAGACAAGGCTGGGAACAAAAGTCACAAGAGGGAGCAAAGAATGATAATACTGGCCTGCAAGTCCAGAATGTCAGCAGGGGAGAGACCCAGCCAGAACCTGTATCTCCAACTGAGATTGGTGATTTGACCATCAGGAAGAGTACTGTTTAGAATCAGAGCCTGAATCGGAGACACCAAAAGGTGCTGGGTTTCCCTTGGAAGGGGGTACTTCAAGGGTTGAATTACTGGGTAGCAGCAAGCCTCAATTTCAGGCAGTTCTGTCAGAGGATTTCAGACTTCCTTTGGAGAGGGAGCTGGGAAGGGTCACAAAGAAAAGAGTGACAGGCTCAGCTCTCGTACCCTACTTTTCAGAACTGGATGGAGTTAGCCAAGGAGGTGCTTGATTATAAATGCTTGATTATAAAAAGCAGAGGCAGTGCACATGCTGGGAAAAAGGTTACTGTACAGAGAATGGACTTTGAAGAAGGCTACAAAAAGATGTGATAACACCAGCTTGTAGTACCATGGGCCTGATGGTCACTTCTGATCATAGCCCACAACATTTCCTTTGCTCAAGATGTGAGGGCGTGTTGCAAGACATATGGGGAATGCCAAAGGGTTGTCAAGACAGTGGATAATGCTACAGTTGCTCTGACGCCCTTGCCTATTACTGAGCAACTGTTTCAGAGGGTAGCTATAGACACTGCAGGGTCCCCATAGTACATCAATCTCCATAGGGAAGAGGTTCACCTTGGTGGTGGACTATGACACTAGATGCCCTGAGGCAATTTCTCTCTCCTCCACTGGGGCCAGTTTCATGACTGACCCCCCCCCCCTTTGTTGTGAAAGTGTTGTGGGGTAAAGCATTTAAAGACTATCCCTACTATTTACATACGAAAGATATGGTGAAATTTAACTCCACACCAAATACCATGTTGTGAGCACTAGCAGACCAGTTCAAGTAGCAGTGACATAGATAATTGTCCCATCTCCTCTTTGCACACAGACAGTTGCCCACTCCTTGACTTGCTGTATGTATGAAGTGTGAGGTTATCCCAGGATTTAAATCTGTGATGATTGGGACAGTGGGTGCAAAATCTATGTCTGCTGTGTAATATGTCCTAAACTTCTGGACCAGGCTTAGTGAGCTTATGGAAATGACATACGAGCACCTACCACAAACACAACAGTAAGAGGTTTGGTACAACTGACAGTGAGCTAGAGAGTATTCTGTTAAGAAGAAATGGTAGTGCTCATTCCTGTTAGACTTAACTAGCAGGGGAGGGCTATTTCACCACCTTGAGAAAGTTAAGTGATTTTACCTGAATGGGTTGTGATGGGATGACAGTAGTAGGTAGTAGGGTAAAGTACAGATGTGTAAATAAATTTATCATAAATAGATGTTCAAATGATCACTGCTGCAGTGGCCTTAACTATGTGTGTTTTATCTTGCATAGGATATAAAAGACAGTAAACTTCCAAAGCCTCAGAGGACGTTCCACATGCCCATTCAGTTAGAGGTGAACTGATTAAAGACATGTTTGGTTGCCAAGCCCTTCAGAGCTTTCATGCAAACTGAGACATGAAGCTGAGCCCCAAAAGGGCAATGCTTTGAACAACAAAAAAATAAATGCTCACACCCAGGCATAAACAACACACTTGAAAACAACAGGACTAGAGGGAGGAAATGGCTACTGCAGCAAGTGATCATTCAAACACCTACTGTTAGGTAAGTTTACTTACACAACTATACTGTGTTCATCATACTGATCACTGCTGCAGTAGCCTTAACTATACTGGTAGATTATCCTAGTTTAGTACATTTGGGAGGTGGAAGGAGAACGGTTCAGAAGCCCATGAATAACAGTCGTAGTAAAGCCTGATTTATAAATAGAGAAGGAATCCAGCTTGTAATCCTTTGTAAAAGTAAGTATAGAGGACCAAGTTGCTGCTTCTAGAATACTTTTAGAATCCAACCCTTTCAAAGTCAAAGATGAACACCTCCTCCACTTGAACCAGATAGTTTCTATAAAACAAAGTCAAGATCCTAAGGAGGGGGCACCAGTTTTCTTTGAGGCCTCTTATGCAAAACCCCTTTCAACAACATTTTGACATAAGAATGCACTGAAACAGCAAGATCTATGGGCAGAAATGCCATAGAATAGTAACTCGCACAGATATCGTAAAACCAGAAAACAACTAGCTTTTAATGGGTGCTGGTTTATGTTGTTGGCACCAAACTAGAAAACCTTTTATATTTTCTAATGTATGATTTTCTAGTAGAAGGCTTTCATGTCTCTGTTAGTAGCTGCTGCACATCCACAGCAAACAGGCCCCTAAAGGGAACGGACACCTTACTATCCAGGCAGTCAGCTGAAGTTGTCTGAGGTTAGGTTGCATCAAACACCCCTCTGATCTTGTGCAAGTACAGTCATTCTTTGAGGAAGCTTGTGATAATTGCCACTAGCCACTTTCAAAAGAAGGGAGAACTACTGTTACCCAAGTCAAAAGGTAGTCACCACAATGACCTTGGGAGATGTCTTCTGAATCTTCATAAGTATCCTGAATATCAGTAGAAAGGGATGAAAAACATACAGGAACACTCCTCTCCAAGGAAAGGAAAAGAAAATGCATGTCTTCCAGGCCTTCTTGCCTGGAGTCCTGGATCAGAATTTGCCAACTGATTATTCAGACAGGAAGAAGAGAGGTCTGCTTGAAGAATTCACCAACTAAAGGCATGTTTAACTTGGTGGCAATTTCCTAGGTGGTCTGTGGCAATTTCCTAGGTGGTCTGTGTCAATCTGGACATTTGGTAAGACCTGGTTCCTCCTTGCTAATGTACCACATGACTGTGGTGGTGGTCTCTGAACACTGTTAGGGGACCTGTTCTCCAGACATTGGAAAACACCTGAACAGCTTGGATGATGGCCTTCATATCTTCATGTTGATGTGTTTGTTAGTTTTGTCATCTGCCCTGAACCTAGTGCATCTCTGCCCAGGCTGTTCATGCCTGGTATGAGGCATATGTGTGCATTTCTTAAACTGGAAGTGGTGGCATGAAGGAAGTCCCAGCCCGAGTATCACCTGGTCCCTCCACCATGAAAACACTGTCTTTTGCGATAAGGTAATAAAGGGGTTACTGTGTTCAAAGGATGAGAGTACTGGGATCAGAGAGTTTTTCAGGTACGACTGGATTTTCCTCATATGCAGTATGGCTAGACAAAGCATTGGAGTAACTGCTGTCAGGAATCCTAAGGCCCTTAATATCTCTCTTGCTGAGAGCCACCTGAGGGAGTTCAGGTTGTGAAAGTAATCTGCAGGGCTCTACACTATTTCCTGAGACAGGTAGGCATGCATCATTATGGTGTCCAGTCAGCAGTCCAAGAAAACTAAGTTCTGAGCTGGTTGCAGAAAGGACGTCCTGTACCTCATAGTGAACCCCAGCTGTGAGAGAAGGTTGATGGTTAGCTGAAGGTGTTGCAGGACTATCTGAGGAGAGGAGGGCTGGATTAACAAACCATCCAAGTAAGGGAAAATCTGGTACCAGATACTTTGTGAAAACTCCTGGGGCTGTAGAAAGCCAAAAAGGCAAAGCAATACATTGAAAGTGAGATGACCCAGCACAAAACCGGAATATGGAAGTAGGCATCTTTTAGAGCTACAGATACTAGAAAAGCCTGAGGCAGAATGAACAGAAGCAGTTTGTGTAGGGAAGCTATTACTGAAAGCTGTCACTTTTAGAAACGTGTTTAGTAAAGAGAACTAGTGTGCGTCTCCATTGCCCTTTAAACTTCCTTTCCCACAAATTCATGGGGTACTGTTCTGTTAACCTGTGCCTTCAATTCCTGTAGGATATGTGAAAGTAGAGGGATCTGGCTGTGGAGAGGTGGTGGCATGACATTTAGAGGACGGATTTCCATCCAAGACGCATTGTAGCCCCCCCCCCCTTTTTTTTAGAACAGAAAGCATCCATTAGTTTGTGGTAATCTTTTCCCAGGTGAAGACTGACTGGGTGATCCTTTTTGAGAGAGGAGGGAACAGAATGGGTGGGGAGACTTTGTAGACAGAGATTTGTCTCCAAAGGCAAGCCTCCCAAAAGAGGAATCTCTCTCTGTGGTTTTTCTGGGAATCTCTTCCTTAAGGTTTTCCTGCTATTCTGCTGGACCTAGGATCTCTTTTAAAAAAAGATGTGTTTTTTGGGGGAGTGATTCCTCTAGTACCTAGGTATGAAGGTTAATAGAAGCTGTCTGCAAGTCTTTTGGGGTTTTTCTCTGTTCTCTGAGGGTTTTGAAAATATTGACTGCCAGAGGTCCAAAACGGGGATTTAGTCTAAAGGGGAATCTATAATTTTAGCTTTCAAGTCCTCGGGTATGGGTTGACTGTGCAACCATGCAAATGTGTGGAGGATGGAACCAGTGACAGCTGCTCCTGATAAGGCCTCTACAGTATCACAACTGCACTTAATGCTGTGTCTGTCTACTTGTGTAGCTTGATTAAGTGAAGACAACTTTTGTTGGTTACAATCAGTCCCTTGTGAATCCACCACTAACTTGTTGAAGGAATTGAGGATGGATATCAAATAACTGGTCATTTGAATTGTGTAATTAATATCCTGAATTCCAAAGTAGAGGTGACAAACGTCTGAAGGGAGGCCACTGGCATTATGGAGAAGCTTAGAAGGTTTATCGGAAGACAGAGACAGAAATACTGCAGAGGGGTCTGGCACATGATTTTTAAACAAGAATGTATGATTTATCAGGGGTTTATAAAATTTGTCTGGCCTTCTGGAGGAAGGAGCCTACTAGTTAAGGGCAAAGATGGACTGATCGGCATCCAAGAAGGCCTCAAGAACAGGGAGAAATGGAGAAGAAGCCGAGTGCTCATTTCCAGGAGGTTGCAGTATCTTATTTTAACCTCTAATCTGCTTAGACTTCCACTCAAAATGTTTCATAATGTTTAATAATGTCCCTCCAAAAGAAGCTTCTTCCACAGGAGAGTCAGAAAGGGAATCTTTATTGTCTGAATGGACTTTGTCAGGGGAGTGGATATTAGAAAAATAGGCCAGGGAAGGATATGAATCAGAAGCCTACTCATTTTCAGAAGGAGATGAATCCACAGCAACTTCTTGAGGGGGTGGGGGGGCTGGGAAGAAAATTACAGTGGCTTCAGGGCAATACAGACCTTGAGAAAAGTCTATCCATTCCTTCTCCTAGGAGGAGGGGGAGAACTCCAGGAGCGACAATGTTGAAGCCATACTGATTTGATTCACCACTGAAGCTTCCTCATATGTAGTCTGGCAAGAGGAAGCATGGGAATGGTGGAGGCCATAAACCCCAGAATCCTGAGAAATTCCCTGGCCGTGGTAGTGGACAAAGGAAGAAGAGACTGGAAGAAGGCTGTCAGAGACAAAACCTTGGAAGCAGGAAGAGAGGCCAACATGGGAATGGTCCAAATCTTGCAAATGAGAAAAATACAATCCAGGGATGCTGTAAGAACAGCCTTGTAGAGATTGATGGTGAACCCCAACATTTATAGAAGACAAGTGTTAAAGTGATGATCTTGTAAAAGACTGCTAGGAAAAGGAGCCTGAAGAAGCAGGTCATCCAGCTAAAGGAATATCTACATCCACTGAAGCCTGTAAAAGGCAAAGACAGGAGCGAGGCATTTGGTGAATACCCTTTGATCAGTAGAAAAGCCAAAGGGCAAATCAAAGAACTGAAAATGAGAGAACAAACAATAATTTCCTGAACAGAGGGTGAAATAAGGATATAAATAGGCATCCTTGATGTCTAGCGAAACCAAGAAGTCATGGGGAAAGGAAAAAAAAAACAGAAAATCAAAAACACAAAATCTGAAAAGACAACAGCCTGAAAAAACGGACCTTTAGAAAAGTGTTGAGGAGAGAGAGAGAGAGAGAGAGAGAGGTCCAGTATTGGTTTCCAAGTCTCCTCCTTCTGAGAAACCAAAAACATCCTGGCGTAAAAACTCTTCCCACTTGGGTGGGTGAACAGGCTGAATGATACCCTGATCCAAAAGAGACTGCAAAACCTCTGGGAAAAGACAGACCTGGTATGGAGGAGGTTGTGGAATGCCTGAAACGTTGTGTGTGTGTGTGTGTGTGTGTGTGTGTGTGTGTGTGTGTGTGTGTGGGTGATATCATGAAACATCCCTGACAAAAGACAGACAGTAGAGAGAGTCACAGAGATAACGGACCAGGCCAAGGGAACAAGAGGCAAAATGTCTAATAGAAACAGGTCTGTCCTGAAAGGAAGGCTTCTGAGATGAAAGAGTTTGAGTGGACTTAGCAGGAGGAATGCACCTGGACCTCTTCCTACCTTTGGGAGGTTAACAAGTCTGCCTACCAACAATGACAGATTTAGAAAGATAACTCCTCTGAAATTTGGGTATAGGGGAGACAAAAATATGCTTTTGTTTCTACATGGCTTTACCCTTATCCTGGAGGGACTTGAACAGGTAAGCAGTAGCTGTCTTAAACATTTTCTGTTATCCCGAGGAGCATCCAAGCGTTTGGCTTCAATATCATGAAGGTCAGGCTTGAAGATGACGCCAAGAATAATGACTCATCACAGAACACAAAACAGCAGCCCTGGAAAAAGCATCAGCAGCACTGTAACTGCATTTTATGGTGTGACAAGTGCCTGGGAAGTGGACTCATCAGACTCAACCTTAGCCACTAGAGAAGAGAGAGCCAAGACATACCTGGTCATGTGGATTTGGTAATTAATAACCCAAAATGAGAAGGTGCCAGCAGTATGTAGTTTCTTACCCAACCTTTTCGTAGCTATACTATCCTCATCAGAATGAAGGATCTCAGAAGAAGGCAAACATTTATAAGGGTTATCAGTTGAGATAGAAGTCACAGAAGGGTCAACAGACAGACATATAAACAAAAATCTGCACACACTGTATAACCTATCAAGCTTCTTAAGGGCCAGGCGCTGATAGTTAGGAGCTACAGAGGCAGCAGAGAAGCTGTCCAAAAGTGCTGCCAACACAGAAGGAATTGCAGATGGCTTAGGAGACTCAGTCTTTTGGATGTCAGAGTCCTGGGAGCAGTTCAACTTAAAGTATTCCATTCTACTAGCAATAATATCCCCAAAGGATAATTATTCAAAGGTGGAGTCCAGGCTCAAAGAATCCTCTTTCTCTGAGCCACAGTCTAGAGGGAAAAGAATTTGAGAGGAGTATGCAAGGTATTCCTCCCCACAATCTAGGTCCTCCTCGGAGGAATCCTGTTCCCTTGTACTCTTAACAGGTGTAAAAGACCAGGGAGGTGCAGGGACCGATACCCCTTGAGAGGGCTTTAAGGCCATCAAGGCATTAAACAAGTCTTGAGCAAAATCCTGCCATTCATGTTGGGGATCTTTAGGAACAGGTGTAATATGGTCAGTCAGTGTTTTTCTTTTAAGTGGGACATCCACCCTAACAACGTTCAGTGTCTCAGTCCTTTGCTGAGCTTCAATGATCATTGTAGGAATCTCTTCTCAGACTAAGACTTGAAAAATCCCCCTCAGAAATAATCAGCCATGATTCCCCCTAGGTCTGCAGTAGATGTTTGAGAAGGCTCAGAGGAAATGTGAGAACTTGGATCCATGCCAATTTCCAATGGGATTGTGGCACAGGAATCATGGTATGTGGAGAGGGAAGATAAACTACAGAGGGTTTTAGAGACAAACGCTTGACAGAGCACTCATACGGAAGTGGGAAGCAACTCCCACATAACATTTTCTCTTCTTGGATGACATGAAGTAACAATATTGAGAAAAAATAAAGAAACCCCAAAACAGCACTTGTCTGAAGATGACACGGTAACCAGCACAGTAGAAGGGTATTCTGACTAACGTTTAATAAAAGCATTTGGACTGCTGACAAAGAAATTCTCAGTATTTGGTTCTGTACATCACCTTTATACCCTACTCAGGGGACATATGCGTGATGTACAGATTTACCACTGTCTGTATCTCTAGATGCTGGGCTATCCTTGGCATGAGCTCCCTTCATGCAATGGTGACATGAAGGACATCTAGAGATACAGACAGTGGTAAATCTGATTTAACATTAAGAATGAAAGAAAAAGCAGATTGACGAAATAAAATAAGACAGTAAAGTATTTGTGACTGTGGAGAGAAGGAAGGGAAAAGTGATCCTTTTTTTTTTTTTTTTTTTTTTTAAGGAGGTAAGGTAAGAGTAGGTGGGTTAGAAAGTTAAGGGGTGCTAGGGTTGTTGGTAGAGAGAGCTCCAAAGAGAAGACTTAGCCAAGTGAGCACAAAGAGTAGAACCAGCTTTGATTTAGGTGTTAAGGTTAGCAGATTCAAAATCGTATCTACTTTAAGTATTTTTGAATCTGATAACCTTATCTTTTTTAAGTATGAAGGAATTTTGTTCCAGAATTTTGACACAAAGTGGAGTAGAGAAAATCTCTAGCAGTGTGTATTGCCTAATTAGCAGGATAAGAAATGAACCAAGATCTCTCAAACCAACTTATAAAAGTTTTATTCAAAGCTTATATACAGCATGCACAAATCAGGGACAATACATTAAGAATACATCACCAATTAAGCAAACTTCATCCTTGCCACACACTTCGACTGGGAAGCCACAATCCGGCCAGGCAGGAGTTTCAATCAGGAAAATCCTGGGCAGTGCATCCACTCCACTGTCTGCTGAACAGAGAAGTCCAAGTTTATACATTCTAGTCGTTTACCACTAATTCACGGGAGTCGGTACTTTTCCAGTTTGGACTGGATCTTGCTAGAATATTCTGTGACATTGGCCACTCATCCCAGAAGAAACAGCACACCCCTGCCTAACAGACTGACTTTGCAATTTCGAGAAACGTTTTAACCAAATATAGTTAACATATCCTGTTAAACACAATTTTGTATACTTTCTCAACAAAATATGGTGAATAGGTTTGAACAAGTTTGGGCAGGTTTGGACAAGTTCGTATTCCAATATAAAAAAGGAAAAGAATGTTGAGATATAGTGAGGCAACAGTCACATAACCACAATCACTCAAGGTACACAAACAACAACTCAAGTTACCCCTCTTTCTTATCACATTCGGTCCCTTGACTCATGTACATCTGACATTCAAAATTCTATTTGCCTTTTTATACACATAATAGGTTAGGTCTCAATTCCAAATAGTCAATATGATTAAAATGATCATCAGAACTAATATTTGGTGTGTTAGTCAATTTAGCAATTTAGTCCCAGATGCTGACCATCCAGTAAATATGTCCCCTAATTATGTGCTGTATCAGATTCTGTTTTCTTTGCCAGACTAATTAATTTATTTTTCATACTAACAATTGTCATTTCATGATGTAGAATACTGTGATTTACTGCTTGTAAATGTTTTTCAAGGTGATGAGTATTATTGAATACTTTTCACAAAGAATCAAAATTAAATGTCAAATTAGAACAATCTAGCATGTCTGATAACAGTTTGTGAAATATATTAGCATGTTTCTCTGGAAGAAAGATGTATGTTTTGTTATGCCAAACTAAATGAGTTACATTACTTAGACAGCCTACAAAAGGATTTCTCAGATTATGTAACAAAGTTTGATTTGTTACTACACATATCAACTCTGGTGCTATTTCAGTAAACATTTCAAAAGTAGAAGGTAATATAGTCCACTAACATATGTTGACAGAATGCTGAAGAAAGCAAGGTTCATAAGCAGGAGAATGTTGCCCACAAACAAGTCCACCCATTGCTTCAGTACAATGTTCCAATTTGTGTGTTCTGTTTGCAAAGTCAGTGTAACTTGCCACCACGTGTGGGCAACCAGTAATGAAACAGATAAATAGGAGGCCCAAATACTAATGTCAAAATTACAAACTGACACATTATCTTTGCATCTGTGACATTATAATGCATAAATTAACCTACACAATAATCACTTATACATTTTGTTTTTTTCAGAAAATAATCTTACCGAGTTAGTACTGGGTATCCATTTGTTAAATAATTGTCTCCATACACATTCATTGCTAAGCATTAATCTTGTTTGTATAAAATTCTTTTGCATTGATATATAGAAAGACTGCAGAGTACATGTTGTGCAATTCACAAATTTAGTGATATTTTCATCACATTTCAAACTATAAACCATGGAAGCATTAAACTGATTTAAAAATGATTTTTCATAGTTAAACTTTTTGTGTATGCCAAACCATGGGATTCCACTGTGCTTGTAAATGTACAATTTGTGAAATATCTTAACCAACAGTTTTAATTTTTATTAGTTAAAACCTCATTAACTGCAGTCAAGATTCCTAACCCAGTACCAACAACTCCCAATAAGGTGCTGTACCATGCTCCTTTTTGGCTACACCCACCTGTCTTTGGCAAAGTAATATTAAACTGTACCACATTTTTTTGATATTTCTATCCTATGTATTTACACGTAGAAGATACTTTCTATACTTGATCAAAATGAGTTTTAGGATTATTTTTAGTACAGTAATTTGTGAGCCCCATACAGTTTGGTTTGTGATTTGAGTTGCTTTCCTGCAGAATAACACGGTGATATTCTGCATATCAGTTTTTGCGTTATGAATATCAGTTCCATTCTGACAGAAGTAATAGTTGTCTTCATATATTTGTTCATATTTACAATTACAGCATTTTATGTTAGTTTCATTCTTAATCGTCATCATAACCTGCTCTCCATCCAGTAATTGAATATATGAATGTCCTTTTCTCAATTTCCAAATGGTTAAGTTGCCTTCAAAAGTTAAATTAGCAACAGAACATCCTTGTCCACCAGGACAGGTAAAATTTCCTTGCTCTGTTTTCTGTACTGTTAGTCCATCCCCACTGAATTACTGATGAATTCATTTTTATTGCTTTCACACCCGGAGTTATGCAATCTGCCAAAGGGACTCCATACACTACAGTGAAAACACCAAAAGTCAACAACACATTCATCGGAATCTAGAAATGATTATTCTTGTTTGCAGGTATGTATTCCCATTTTTCATGCCCCAGTTTCATTATTAAAATTGTATTGTCATTCACTACAGCTATCACTTCTGCCGGTTCAGGTCGTCTGTTTGGGCTCTGTATCCAAACCTTTGCTCCGCTATTCAAGTTAGCAGAGCCAAATTCTCCATCACTCCTACTTGTATAACAGCTGGAGCATCTCCTTTACTCATTTTCCTATTAACATGGGTAAAATAATACGTTGTGCTACCCTATTCACTTGGTTTGATGAGAATTTTAGTAGTTTTGCTATTAATTAAAATCACTTTAATTTCACCTTGATAATCTGAGTCAGTTACCCCTTTACCCCTCCCATTACTTGAACTCCTTGTAATGCCAAGCTAAATTTTGCTGTAATTAAACCAAAATGTTCAGGAGGAATCTGAATTCCTATGCCTGTATCAATCACTTGTATATCCCTAGGTTCCAACTTATACATGCATAAAGCATGTTATTTCCAAAACTGTAGCTGCTGTTGTTGCTCAGAAGGGTGCTAATGTCCCATCTTTTATTTCCCAGTAAACAATTTGGTTTTCGGTAGTTAATGCAGTAATTTGTAACAATGGCGTTGACATTCTCATCAAAGGTGTTTCTGTTTCTGCAATGGGTCTATTGTTTAAAATTTGCAATGCTTCATGCAAATGGTCTTTCCAGTCATGTAAGGTCCCATTTCCCAGTTTTCACAACTGCTCCTTTAATAAACCATTCATCTGCTCAATCAAACCTGCTGCCTGTGGGTAATATGAAGTATAAATACTCATTCTATGTTATTTTGGTGATAAAAACCCTGAACTATCTTCCCTTTAAAATGAGACCCATTATCACTCTGAATTTGTAAGGGTGTTCCATAATACAAAATAATCAATTCTAAAGTTTTGATGGTACTTAACCTGTGTTGCATGTTTATATGGAAAAGCAATTAAACAGCATGAATAAATATTAACGGCTGTGCATATGAATCTACATCCTTTGCTGACAGGTAATGATCCTACATAATTTATCTGCCATATTTGAACAGGTAATTTTCCTCCCCCCAGATGACATTTTATAATATGAGAAGCTGGTCTTTCCTGATTATGCTGGCACACAGGGCATTGCAAAATCACTGTCTTAATTGTATCTAATGGGAGCATTATACCCCTAGTTTGTGCCCACCTGTAAGAAGCTTTCTCTCTCAAATGTCCACTTTTCTGATGTGCCCATTTAGCCATTCCCATAAGTTTTGAACGGATTGTTTCCACATCTGCTTCTGTGATCTCTGTCTGTTCATCTGTAATAGAATTAAACCATCATTCTAATGAATCAGTTAAACAATAGGCATCTACATGATAAACTGTCAGCACTACTTTGGGATAATAATTCTCAAATTTGCTGCCATAACTCTTTTCCCCAAACTTCTTTTGAATGAATTTTTTTTAATTATTCTTTTGCCAAGTTGGTAACCAAGTAGTTAAGCCATTTGCAACTGACCAAGAGTCAGTAAAAACATGACATGCTCCTGGCAATTCTTTTTTCATTGCCTGAAAGACTGTGTATAACTATGCATACTGACTGCTTTTCCCTTCACCAGTAGTACTTAAAATCTTTTTAGTAACTGGATTGTAAGAAACAGCTTTCCAGTGTCTCTCATTTCCTATACACTTTGCTGAACCATCAGTAAACCAAGTATGTTTTTTTTAATAATCTAGACTTAAATTTGCATAAGGCTGCCCCCAATTAATTGGTGATTCCAGTTGCGGGGGCATAACACTGTTTACTTTCGCCCAGCAACGGCACTTGCACCATCTTTTCATGCAGCACTGAAACCCCATTAACTCCTTGTTTTGCTCCATCTTGTATGTAACAATTTCATTTTATTATACTAGCCTCCTGAGTATGACCTATTTGATGAGTTCTTAGTGAACTAAGGACCCACTACATAATAGGCATTTGCAGGTCTTAACATCGCTACATGTCCTACAGTAATTTGCTCAGTGTCCACCAAAGCCCAGTAACATGCTAGGAATTGTTTTTCAAATGGTGTGCAATTACTTCCAGCATCGGGAAGTCTCCTTGTCGAAAACCCTAAAGGAACTCGTTTTGAGTTCTGTTTTTGCCATAGACTCCAATCTGCATACATATCTTAGGTTCATAGGTTCATAGGTTCATAGGTTCATACTAGGCTATCTGCCCGAGGGCATTTATAAGCCTCGCCCATTGTTTTGTGGCTTACGCCACCCCTTTAGTATGGGGAACTATACCCATTATTTTGCTGTGCCTCTGCCGAGCAGTGACACTGAGGTAATTCCTGGGGTATATCTGCGATCTCCCATCCATTGGTCAAGATTTCTCTTGAACAAGGCCAGCGAGGTGCTCTGCCTCACATGTACCGGGATTTTGTTCCACAGCATAGGGAGTCTTTGGGTGATGAATCTATCCCTCCAGCACGTCCTATTAATAGCCGTGTCGAGGTTTAAGTCTCCCGCCCTTGTGGCTCTGATGGATCTAGATTTTTTGAGGTGAAGCATATTCATCAAATCTGGGTTTGACATGGCCTTGTATGTTAGGCAAAGGTCACCTCTGAGCAAGCGGTAGCGACTGAATAGAGCTGGAGTTCTTTCAGTCAGGCAGCATAGGACAGATTTTTGAGACCCTTTATCCTTTTGGTGAGGAACTTTTGTGGCCTCTCCAGCTGCTGCAAGTGTCGGGTCAGATACATTCCGAATGGGGCATTGTACTCAATCATTGGTCTGATGAGTGATGAGTAAAGGGAGACTATGACCTCCCTTGATCTAGATGAGAATCCCTTCATGATAAGGTGGGCAATGTAGAAGGACTTCCTAACTACTTTAGCTACATGGGTGTCGAATGACAGACTACTATCAACCTGGGTCCCCAGGTCCCTGATAACTTCTTCTGTGCTCAGTGGATTGCCACCTATTTGGTAGCTAGGGGTAACCTTGTTTTTCCCGAAGGGTATGACTATGCATTTTTTGGCATTTAACTTTAGGCCGTGGCTCTGGCACCAGTTATCCGTTTCTGTGAGACCCTTCTGAAGGATATCTGTGTCAGATGAGTTTTCTACTATGGCGCCCAGTTTGCAGTCATCTGCAAACTTTGTCAGCCATAACCCTCCTGTGTTTGCTTGTACTTGGAAAAGTAGATGCCAAACAAGAGTAGGCCCAGGACTGAGCCCTGTGGGACACCACTTGTGACAGGCTTTGAGTCTGACATGGCGCCAGCAACTCTGACCCTGTGGGTTCTGTCACTCAGCCAGTTTGCAACCCATCTTGTGATGTATGGGTTAACATTTAAGCTGATGAGTTTTTCAATGATACCCGAGTGGGGTATTGTATCAAGGCCTTAGCCAGATCGAGGTAGGCTGTATGGACTGCCTTTCCCTCATCAATGGCTTTGGTGACTGTTTCAAAAAGTCAACCAAGTTTAAAAGGCATGATCTGCCTTTGACAAAGCCAAACTGGGTTGGATCCAAAGTCTGCAAATTCCCTATGTCTTTATTTATGAGGTCCATTATGATCCTCTCCATGGCTTTGCAGATAAGGCTTGTCAAGCTAATGGGCGGTAATTTCCAGGGTCTGTGGAGGCACCGCCTTTGTGAAGTGGGACCACAGTTGCAGTGCGCCACTCCTGGGTAATGCGTATCCAGAGGTAAGACTTTGATTAAACAGCTGTCCTAGCTGTGGGTTTAATTCCTCATTGAGTTCGTGGAGCACACAGCCGGGGACACCATCGGGTCCCATGGATGCTGTGTTTTTGCTTTGGAGAGAGCAGTTCTCACTTGGGCTGGAGATGTTTGGGGGCTGCACTCATTTGGTATAGATATCTCTCCTTTTGGGGAGGGGAGAAGTTTGCACTGAACCTGTCAGCCAGTATGTTGGCAATGTCTGTAGGATCAGTAATCTTCACATCATTTTGAACTAGTTCTGAGCATATCTGGGAGTTTCCTCCTAGGTTTCTAACATAGCTAAAGAAGGCCTTATGATTGTCTTTTGAGTCTTTAGCTATTTTTCTCTCGAAATTTGCTTTGGATGATTTTATGAGAGCTCTTAGTTTTTACTTATAGTGATCAAGGGTGTCTTACCTTTTAAGGATTTTGCTCTATCTTGTAGTAGCTTCCTCCTTTTGTTGTAGAGTTTGTTTATGGCTGGGGTCCACCAGACTGGACGCTTGCCTTTGGTACAAAGAGTCTTTGTTTTGCTTGGGATTGCCTTATCCATGCAGTCCTGCAGGTGCTGGTAGAAGGCGTTTGTAAGTGATTCAGCGGCTTGAGTATTGTTTTCCGCCGGCTCGGGGCCTGAAAGGAGACCACACTAGTCTTTAGAAGTGTGAAGTCGGCTTTTGAGAAGTTCTTTACTGTGGTCTTTTTATTTCAGGTGGGGTGGGATGAGGACCTCCAGCGAGATTAGTTTGTGATCTGATCTCACCAGTGAGGGGTATACTTCCGGTGTTGAACATTGTGCTCCCATGTTCGTGATGATGAGATCAAGTATGTTATCTCCTCTTGTGGGGATGGTGACTAGTTGTTCCATGGCATTTGAGTTTATGAATTCCAGGAACTTTTGGGCTAGGGTGTTTGGGCTTGAGTAGTGTTCCCAGTCTATATTAGGGTAATTGAAGTCACCTAGTATGATGGTGTTTGGTGATACATTTATCCCTCTAGTGTTTTCAGAAAGGCCATGTGAGTTTCCTGAGTTTGTGAGGGTGGCCTGTAACATGCTACAATTTGCAGAGCAGTCTTGCCTATGGTTAATTGCACCTGGATGGTCTCCGATGCATCGTGCGTTGCCACCAGTCTTGAGGTGTGGGTGTCCTTGATGAATATGGATACCCCCTCCTTTCTTGGTATTGTCCGGATTTTGGGGCCGGAACGCATGATATGAGGTAAAACCTGATAGCTGGGGTGCTCTCAGGAGCCTTGAACCAGGTTTCTGTCACAGCACAGACATCGATGTTCTCCATACTGAGAAGGGCCTCGAGTGCGTGCATTTTGAGATTTAGACTTCTGGCATTGAGCAGCATTACCCTTAGTTTTTTCCTTTTTGTGTTCTAGGATGGTAGGTTTAGAATTTGAGCCTTGCCTAAAAAGGCACTATGGGGGTGGCAAGAGCCTTTGCCAATATCCGGAATCCCAGGGGTGACAGGTGCAAGCCGTCCCTTGCGAAGCAGCGTGGCTTGTCCAGCATGTCATCCCAGGCAGACAGATACTGGATCCCCTTTGAATGACACCAGTGTTTAAGCCAATTGTTAAAGCTGATCATCTTATCTCTGTATTGTGGCATCATTCTTGGTGAAGGTAGGATACTGCTCAAGGTCAGGGTCATACCTGCCTGGGCTACATAATCAGAGAGCTCCTCAATGTCACTTTTCATGTAGTCCAAGGAGGTACGTCTCAGGTCGTTTACACCAGCGTGGACAATGACTGAGTCATATTTGTACCTGCTGTTGAGAGACCTGAGTGCTTGCGTTATGTGGCGGATTCTAGCGCCCGACAGGCAGCTTACTGTGACCTTCTCCTTACTCAGTCTGGTGAGCGGGACATCAGTGTGTCTGACTATGGAGTCACCAATGACTAGTGTGTCTGGCATTGTGTTTGGCCTTAAGGGCTGTGACTGTTTGACACTCTGACTGTGAGGTCTATGTGTTGCGGGTGTTGTGTTCTGAGGTGGTGGTTGTTTGGGTGTCTGCTTTGGTTGCCTCTGCTGTTTTGGTAGATTTTTGATCAGAGCCTCCGAGTATGTCTTTGTGTGTTTATGTGTATGATTTGAGGTTGTAATGGTACTATGTGAGACTGGGTCTATAGTGTGTGTGGTAACCTTCTCCTCCTGACTGGTCTTGCCAGTCCTATGTTGAGAGAGCTCAGCCTCCAGTTTGGCCGTATAGTTGCATCTCTCGCATGTATTTGTGTTTTGTGGGAGGAGGAAAGGGTTGTCTGTGTACATGAGGCAATTGAAACATTGCCTCAATATTCCCAGGTTCACCAGCTGAGCAGGAGAGGACACTAGCAACTGATCCCTCGACATGCTAGAAGGGTAGACGAAAAACTTTAAAAAAGATTCCGGGGACGTGGGTGACCGAGAAATGGGGGTTGCCTTTTGGGGTACTATCTATGACAAGAGTGCCGTATCAAGGTAATAAGTACTGTAGGAGCAAGTGCTAGGTTTAATAGATAGAGAATAGTCTACTTGGAGTCAAGTAGAGTTGATCTTTTAGTTATAGGATACGCTGATTTGATCAGTAGTATAGTTCGAGGAAGGTAGTTTTAAGGGAAAATTTGAAGAGTGGACTTTAGGTAGCCGAATAGTTTAAACCTGCTTAACCGGCACTGCCCTAGTGTGCAACAGTGGCAGCTCAGCTAAATCGCTCTAAATCGCTAGCAGCGTTTAGCGTTTATACCAGGGGCTGGAAAAGCTAGAAACTGGCCCAAAACGACCAATAAACTACTAGTTACTGGCTGAAACCTCACAAAACTGGACAAAAGGCAGCTCAATGCTTCCCACTCCCACTGGTAAGCAAGGTAGCTTCCCTTCCCCCAAATAAGGCAAGGAAACAGTACACAGGAACTACAACCAAAGCCCAGGAATCAGCAACTCTGAAACTGGACTAAACTAGTAAAGCAGGAAAGCAAGGTAGCTTCCCTTCCCCCAAATAAGGCAAGGAAACAGTACACAGGAACTACAACCAATCTTGTACAGATACCTTTAATTCTATTTCATCTTCCCTAACAGGTCATAAATCTAATGCTTGCTGAATAACCTGTTTAGCGTATTCAAAAGCCTGCTGCTGTTCATCTCCCCATTCGAATTCATACTTTTTTCCTGGTAACTTTGTACATCGGGGATAATATCTGACTCAAATGTGGAATGTGCTGTGTCTAAAAAAACAAACCTATGAACTTCTGAGCCTCTCGCTTATTTTGTGGCGTAGCAAACACTAGGATCTTTTGTTTTGCTTTAGGGAGAATCTCCCTATGCGCCTGGTGCCACTGAATTCCCAGAAACTTCACAGTCTGTGCTGGCCCTTGAATTTTAGCCGGATTGATCTCCCATCCTTTTAAATTTCATATGTTCAATTGTCTTATCCAAATACAACTGCATCTGTTCCTGTGAGGTACCTTGTATCAATATATCATCAACGTAATGAGATATTTGCATGCATGATGGTAATTCAATTTAAATTGTTGGACTATGCAAATAACCCTACAGCAGCCTGGTAAAAGTGCACTGCCTTCCCTGCCATGTGAATGCAAACTGTTCTTTTTTCTCAGCTATTGGAATAGTAAAGAAAGCATTATCTAGATCTATTAGCTTCTATTCTATTAGCTAGATCCCTTCATGCCTTTGTACATTTTCTATTAATGTAATAGTATCAGGGACTGCCGCTGTCAGAAGAGGTGCATATTTATTCAATTCCCTATAATCTACAGTCATTCTCCAGGACCAGTCAGATTTTCTAACTGGCCAGATGGGATTATTACATTCCGTAGTAATAGATCTCAAAACCCCTACCTTTAGGAGATCTTGTATTGACACCTCAATTTCTTTATGCCCCCCATGAATTCAATATTGTTTCATCCTAACTACTTTTGCTGCTGACGGTAACTCTACTGGAAGCATTTTCACCTGTTCAACAACAACTGGTCTCATGGCAATGTGCATTTTAAGTCCAAAACTATATTGCCCACCTGTTAAGTTTAGTGTTAACCCTTTTAAAATGTCAATTCCTATAATATATTCTGGTATAAGACCTATCAATACCGAATACTGCTTTTTTTTGGTAATTGACAAATTTTCATTTCTAAAATCGTTTGAACTGCTTCTGTCTGTTTTCCTCCTATGTCACCTAAAATGCCCTGGATTTCCATAAATCAGTGGTGCCTCTGCTCTGGTATCTACCAAGGCACGGACCCTCTGTCTACTCTGTATTTTCCAAAATAGTTCTAAATCAACATAAGGTCTTTAAATCTTTTCAATCCCAGCCACTTACGGGACCTTGGCCTATTTTCTAATAATTTTTCTTAGCATCTGAACCACAAACCAAATCTTGATATAAATCATTCGGATTTGGGTAAAGTGATAGGGTTGATGTTTCTTTTTCAGCCCCAGCTGAAGCATCTCTTGATACACACTTCCCAATTTCCTACACGTTTGTTCTTATGTAGTCCTTGTTTCTTGTACATCTACCACAAACTCTGTCAATCCCATCCTTCATCAACGCTAAAAAAATATCTTTTCTCAACACTCTGGTTATTTTCACAAGGTCCCTCTGACCTAATCTCTCTTCTCACTGGCCCCAACTTGTCCAGATCTCCCAACTGCCTGACAGCTTCGCAAACTTCAGAAAGTGGATGTCCCATTTGATTAACAATGTCATAATTTCATCCTTGTAAGCAGGTGGTGCTAACTGAATTAGTTTACTTTGAATGGAAATGGTCAATGTACAGTTCATTAGGTTATCAGCCTGTCCAACTATCAACACTGTTTTCATACCTTCTTCCTTGATCCGCTGTACCGCATCCTTTAATGTGGACCAAGGTCTGCCATTTGATGACCAATCTATTTCAGTTACATATTTTTCATTACATCCCTGTGCCACTAACTGTAATAAAGTAGTGTCACCACCCTGATATACCCAAAACTTTTCTTGTATAGCTGGATCTGTACTTGGTTGACAAATCTTCCTAGAGTCCATTCGATACAGGAGTACTGCTGATGCACCAGTGTCATATAATTGGACTACCCAACTTATCAAAGGCTCCCCAGGCCTCTGTCTAAAACGTTCTTGGGAGGCGAGATATTTCTTGTTGTGTAAAATCCTCAACTACCTCAGATACTGCTTGTTAAAGCAGAGAAGGCTCACCATTCGGTCCTGGCTGTGCATCCGCAGCCAGTGGTTCTAGAACCAGCATCCGCGTCCAAGCGGGTTTTGCCAAATAATCTTTAGCTTTAGTATTCTCATCTAATGTTTCTTTGTCGGAATCTGATTTTGGAGATTCTGGATGGGACAAGTACCAGAAATCCCCGTCCCAATAATCAGGATTTCAATCTACCCAAGCTTTTGCTATTGAAATGTACTTTCTTTTTATTTATTCTTCCTTTATGTTTTCTGTATTTATACTGTGCTGCTTGTGCTACCACTTTCTCAGCAACCTGCTATGTATAGTTTTGTCCACTAACAACTTATTCTGACACTGTAACACAGTTAACTGTCATTGCAGTTCACATATCTGTTTTTCTAACTTAAGATTTTCCTCCTCTCACTGCATTTTTAACATATGTTGTCTATATGCTGTTAAACTTTTCCACACTAACTTTTTACAAATCATTTAATTAAATATGGTGGGTCTCCTGTTTTTAAACACTTTTCCCAATTTTCACATAATCCAGCACCTAAAGACCACTCAGTGGCCAAGCCCTAAAAGTCATAAAGGGGATTATTCCAACCCAGGATTTCCATATTCCTGCAATCCTTTGACTTTTTCCTAAATATTTCGTATCCTGCCAACTATGCCAAAATTAATATATTGCCTAATTAGCAAGATAAGAAATTATTCACACAGAACTAACAGCTCTCAAATCAACTTATAAAAGTTTAATTCAAAGTTTATATGCAGCATGCACAAATCAGAAACAATACATTAAGAAAGCATCACCAACTGAGCAAACTTCATCCTTGCCACACACTTTGACCAGGAAGCTCCGTTTCGGCCAGGCAGAAAACTCAATTAGGAAAATCCTGGGCAGTACATCCACTCCACAAATGAGGCTTTTGTCCACCAAACGAGAAGTCACATCTTTACGCCATAGGGAGGAAAGATCTAAATAATGCACTTGCCAGGCACACTTGTGAACAACCTGACCACCATTTTTTATTTACTGCCATACAAGTTAAGATTGGTACTAGGGGGGGGGGGCCCATGGCAATTATGGCTTGAAGAACAAGAACTTTTATGGCAAATTAGAACACTTGCCCAACTTCCCCCAGGTTTAAATGAGTATGCATCGATCAAATGTATATTAAAATTAAGGGCATTAAGGAGATAAATTGTTTATTGTTTACAAGTTTTATACATAATAGTATTAATTTTGTGCTTTGTACATATTTGTTATATAATATGAGTGTATATATATAATAACACTCACACTTTTTAGATAACCTAGACTTTAACATACATGGTGATTTTTAAAAAATTCATCAACACGGTCTTTTTTATATATTTACAGATTTAATAATTTTTATTTGAACTACGAGTTTGTGTTGTTGGAGAGTCTTGTGCAATAGTTCTTGATGTTACTACCAATGATATTTATTTAATATTTAATACTTAATATACAAAAAATCTTTATAAAGTCATAACATTTTTAAAGAAAATTTAAATTTTATGTATTAATGTATTTATAACATTCCATAGCTATACATATATATTTTTTATATAAAACAAGCTAAATTCATTAGCTTATGTTGTAAAAAATGTTCTTGCAACTTTAAGAAGCCATAATAACTAATGGATTAATTAAGTGACTGTTTTCTAATTATGCATTGCATATTTAAGGAAGGCTTTGTGGTTGTTTTAATTGTGTATGTCTGAAGAAGGTTGAGGTATCACTTCGACCAAAAGCGCTTACAATAAAGTCCGTGCTCTGTATCTTCTGCTGTGGCCGTTTCTGCTATTTTTGTGTTTAGTCGAAATAACTATAATCACTCAAGGTACCCCGCTTTTGTATCACATTCGTATCACACAGCGTTAAATGATTTACTGATATACAGGAGTCTGTTGCCACAGCAAAGGTCTCTGGTAGGACAGTAGAAGAGCAGTGTGTTCTGCAATGTTGAATATATACCGAGAGAATACAGGTGGCTGTGGGCGGTGGTTAGATGCAAGTAGGTAAGCTGGTGTGGGAGTTTAGGGCCAGACTGTTTTAATACAACACAGTGATGTGTTTTGTTAGGGACACGGGTTGCAAATTTAGCTACTGTGCAGTAGCAAGAAGTCACTTTAATTTTATAGGTAATGCTGATATTTTTAAGAATGGATTTTTACCACATGTAACAGTGCAGCAAGGAGGCAGGTTTGATGCTAAGTAATCCTAGCTGTATCGGTTAGGTATTGTTCGACCCCAGAGAGGGTTGTCTGTGTGTTTTCTTGATAGAATGAAGTACGAGATGACCACTCTTGAGGCGATCATTGATTATGACATCAAGCAGATTGGTTTAGGTAACAGTTTCTGAGTATTATTGGAGGTAATATGAAATGTACGTTTCTGGTTAAGGTATTGTTTTGGGGTGACTAATTCAAGTTTATTTTATTTATTTTTTTTTTTATGGGGGAAGGTTGAGAATTAAGACTTTTTAATCCAGGATTCAATGGCAGTGAAGGAGTGGTAAGTGATCTCCTGTAATTTTGTAATGAAGGGGAAGCCAATTCTTGACAAACACAATAGAAAATAGAAATTTGAAAGACTTTTTTTTTTTTTTGTAAAGGCATTTATTGTTGATATTACCAAAAGCATCAGTGGTGGTGCTGCGGCAGCGTTGTCGCCTCACAGCAAGACGTTGTCCCATTCGATTCTCAGCTAAAGCGTTTTCTGTGTGGAGACATGCGTGAATGGGCGTACCTTCGTTGAAGGTTGTACGTTAGGGCTGGCAACTCGGTACGTAGAAATCTCCTGCCAATCATTAGCGGACCGGAGTTCCGCTGTGGCAACCCTTAACCGGGAAAAGCCGAAAGATACAACAACCAAAGCATCAAGCAAACACTCTTCAAAAGAATGAAACTATGATACAACAATTTAAATAACTATACCAGTTAACATCTTAAAGTTTGCACACACACGAACGCATATCCTTGTAAGCCCCAAAGGGCACACAGTATCATATTTAAGTATGAATTTGTCATCAATCCTGTCTAATAAGGATTTATTTAGTCCTTTTATCAAGACTCACAGGTGTGAGATAGCCTGTATCTGTGGCTTCTGTCCCTTATGGCAATCTGACTTCTAAAGTCCCTCCCTTCCGTCTTTCATTACTATAACAATGGCTGGAAGTACTTTCCTACTCACTGTTTTCCATATATCCATAACACTGTGTGTCCACCCAGCACACTAGTAATCTCCCACATGCTTGGCAAACTCGCCACTCTCGGGGGGGGGGGGTGCCCTGAGTTAATCCTGCTCCATCCATGGCAGATAAATGAACTGAAAAAACAATAAAATAAATCTCTGAACTGTTTAGACTCATACTGCTTTATTTTTGCTTTACTTGTTGATTTTGCCTTTGTCAGTCTAAAGGTCCCTAATACTGTAATTGCCTTTTCAAGGCAGCTTAAGCTGTTTTGTTGGAGCATTACAATCGCAAGCAATATTTCTTGGTGTTATTACATCAAGAGGTTAGCAGTGCCCTGTACAGGCAAAGTTCCTGAAAGCAAATTTTATCTATAAAAACTTCCCTTGGAACAGAAGTCTGTAACTTAGTGTAGCTAAAACAAAGCCCTGCGCGGAGACAAGATTAGATTAGCTAGTCTGCACATTAAACATCACTGTTATCAAATCTTAGCACAATATAACCCAGTCTAGTGCCAAACCCCAGGCAGCACCCAAAAGACCTCTGTATCTGTGCCTCAGGCAGGTATGTGCCTTGCATTAAGCAGCATTCTACTCTCCCCAAGGATGATAAGATGGTATGGACAAAAGATGGTAGACTTCAATAACTGGCTTCGTTTCTGGTGTCTTTCCAGGAGGATTCAATATCTGTCAGCATGGGAGGACATGGTTGACAAACCACGTTGCTTTAAAAAGGATAGTCTGTACCGGTCTCCCCTAGGTTTCTGAATATTGGCTAAAACTTTATTCACCCCTTAGAGCTTTTTTTAGGCAATAAAAAACTGACAAACGTGCAGACATAGCAAATAAAACCCAAAGAAACCTAAATGTGTTACTGTTCAATGCTAGCAACCTAAACAAGAAACTTTATACCCCATAAGCTTTCCTCACTCTAGGGAAGTAGACATCTATGTCGTTACAGAGATATGGTTTAAATCCACAGAAAGTACTTCGGCAATGCAATGCTTCAGTGCCTTCTACATATTTAGATCAGCTGCACAGACAAGGACAAAAGGTGGAGGAGTCTCAACTTATATTAACAATAAGTGCAACTTTACATTGGTTAAACAGGATGATACCTTGGAACTTATCCAAGTGACAATTACCATAGACAAAGACCCATGCCATATCCTAGAAAGCTACAGTTCACCCTCTAGGTCTCTAGAACCCCACAGCTCATACCTCGGCCTACTAGAGACGCTCATCATTAAACCAAACACCCTATTCATGGGAGGCTAATTACCCCTCTATAGACTGGGAAAGATACACTGCCTCATGCTCAAAGGCACAATGATTCCTAGACTGTATCAGTACAAATACTCTTGAACGGATGGTCCGTATACCCACCAGGGGTTCAAACATACTGGACCTTCTAATCACCAAGAGGGGAGAGCATTGCACCCCCCCACCCCACTCGTGTCACATCCTCACTGGTGAGGTTGGACAACAAATCTGTCTCCTAAATAAAAAAAATCAGCTTGGTAACTCCAGCAAACTCTGCAACATTTAAGAACTATTCCAAAACAAACTAATTTCTATTAAGCAATAGTTTGTCAAAATTAAATGCCCCTAACAACCCGAGGTTCACAGCAACCTCTGCCGAACTGTTCACAGAGACCCTGTACAAACACTATGTGGCTGTATAGAGGCTGTTGTACCTACTAGACGTAAGCCTAAAACAAATCACACTGGTGATATCCTAACCTTAAACAAACTCTAAAAACAAACCACAATGGTGGAATCCTAACCTTAAAAGGGTATATAACAAAAGTCATGACAAAAATCAGTAACAGCAACTCCCATAATTATAGGAGCTCTTTGATAAAACAAGTCCAATTATGAGGTCAAGATAGCCTTACAGGCTAAAGACAACCACAAGGTCTTTTAACCAAAGTTAACACTAACCACATCATTGCCACTCTTCAAACAAAAGCTCAAAAATCACCTCCAAAGTCACTGGCTATGTCCTTGTAGTAAACCTGACTAATCAACACCTATACCCTGTCTTTTTCCTCTTCTACCTTCTTCCTAACATTTAATAATTAGTCTTGTAACTAAGACTATCACTAAACCAAACTATATTCAATGTATTGCTTAAATCCCTCAATTCTGATGTAAATTATTGTACTTAACTCTTACTAGAATGCATCTATTTCACCTTTTTAAGCAAGATTATGTTCTATGTTAACTTTCTGAACTGTCTTTGATCTCTGAAATGTTATACTGTATCATATGGTTTTTAATCCTTTTTTTTACCATGTAATGATATTTTTTGTATACGTTTTTGTTTGTATTTGTGTGGAGCTTTTCTCCCCGGGCCTCTACTGAAAATGGATATATATCCAGCTAGACTAGCCCGGTTAACAAATGTAAAATAAAATAAATAAATAAAAGCTATGCCTAAAACCTCAAAGGCAGCATACATCAGTGTACCAATCTTGAGGTCAATGGTGCCACCTTCACTGAGCAGAGTGACATAGTGAATTGGTTGGCTTACAAATTCATTTCACACTTTGTTCCCCCCAATCAGCACCCCCCTATGAACTACCTATAGCGTAACCTCCCCTTCCCAACTGCTAACAATGAGCAGGTCCCTGGCAGCAATCTCAGAGGCCAAAAACACAGCCTCAATGGGCCCAATCTCCAGGAAGCCTCCTAAACAGCTTGAAACATGACCTATCAGGGCTACTTCAATCACTTTTCAACTACAGCTACAGAACAAGCTTTGTACTACAAGATTTATCCCACCTCACAAGGGTGGATCGTAAACCAACCCAAGAAACTACTGACCTATTAGTCTGACTAGTCTAACATACAAAGCCATGGAACGAATTATCATAGAAATGATCAAAGTCCTAGGCAACCTTCAGACAGTGGACTTAATTCAGTTAGGCTTTGTCAAGCAAAGGTTATGCCTACTGAACCTGGTCAACTACTTTGAGAAGGTCACCAAAGCATTGGATCCGGGGAAAATGGTGCATACAGCCTACCTGGGCCTGGCTAAGAGGTTTGCTACAATACCCCACTCAGGTATAGTTTACAAACTCAGCGAACTGGACATAAACCCCTATATAACTCACTGGATTGCCAACTGGCTCACAGACAGGACCAAGGTCATCAGGCTATATGATACCACCTCCACTAAGAGACCGGCCACGAGCAGGTACCTCAAGGCTCTCTGCTGGGTCCACTCCTATTTGGCATTTACTTTTTAGAGGTAAAGGCTAATATCAAGGGCCTTTGGCTGAGCAAGTTCACAGATGATTGCAAATTGGGAGCCATCACAGATTCCAGCATGACACAAACATCTTACAAGAGAGTCTAACACAGACAAGTGACTGGTTCCAAAATCATGGATTAAAACTGAGTGCTAAGAAATGCATTATGGTGCCTTTTGGGAAAACCATCACCCAGGCTAATTACTTCACTGATAAGGCACCCCTAAAAGGTGACAAGGTAAGTCAGGGATCTGGAAAAATACATAGACAGTAGTTTGGCTTTTGACTAACATGTGGCCAGGTACTAAAAATTATTCCCTATCACTCAACTTAAGTAAGGCATGAAATCCAGGTCCAAGGAAGTTACAGTACCCCTTTATTCAGCCCTTATCAGACCCTCACTGAGTATAATGACCCCTTCGTCAAATACCTGACAAGAAATATGGAATAGCTGAACACCCAAAAACGCTCTCTATGACGAGAATCCAGGGTATAAACACTTTGTCCTATATGGATCACCTTAAATCCATACACCTCTATTTTCTGTCTTCTACAGGTTATTGAGATGAGATCTACGCCTAGCATGCAAGGCATCCTCAGATCCAGCTCTGATGGACCTTTTGCACATCTGCAAAACAAACAGCATCTGAATCACTAGATCCAAGGATTTAAATTTTGCTTGTGACATAAGACATGTTGGCAATACAGATGCGAGTCTCAGAGGATCTCCATGCTCTGGAAGCAGAGTCCATCCCTAACTCCATTTAAGTGTAACCTTAACCAATGGATAGGAAATTGGAAATTCACCCCGGGTCTGGCTCCCATGTCTCTGATAGACACAGGCAGACAGAAATGCCCATAAATAGCATACCATCCCATAAATAACCTCTAGAAACTTCATAAAACACCCCCCTAATAAATGCCCATGATAGAAAGAGACATTGTTGGGTTGGATTGCACGTCTAGTCTTATAAAGGTCCCGATTGCTATTACGTTAGTATATACCTAAGGGTCAAACTGAGCAAGAACAAAAAACTTCAATTAAAATAGAGCTCAGCAACTGCACTATCAAAGCTCTCCGTGTTACAGTCAATCTTACTGTTTTCTCATTTGAAGTTGGCTGAATTATTTCTAAGAAAATAATCACTATATATATATATATATATATATATATATATACATATACATATATATATATATATATATATATATATATATATATATATATATATATAATTAGTCACAGTCCTTGCCACTGCCAAAAATAGTTCTTTACGACTGCAGGGTCTACAGTCTCTCATCAGCTCTCCACTGGGCAATGAACTGATGAGGCTAGGAAGATGATAACCTGATGCTAATGAAGTATTAGCTTGTGGTAGCTTACAAAATAAAGTATTATAGTCACCTTCAACTGTAAATGGGAAGTCCAAACAATCAATATGAAGTAAAAAAGCAAAGTGGATATACAGCACAGCATAGCACAATGCAGCACTGTTCAAAATATATTTATTGGATGTAAAGTTAGCGCTTTCACGGTAGTAAACCACTTCTTCAGACAAAGAAAAAAACTCACATACAGCATTATTTAAACCAGCAATATCCAATAAAAATCAGAGATGTACTAATGGGTAATTAAACATTTAAAGAAGCAGTGCACTAATGCTTCAAAGACCTTGCACACAAAAAAGGTTTAAGTGGTACAGTGTCATTAATTCCAGGACTTCATCTGCTTTAAAAAAAACAATATCCATTTCTGCTCACATTCCTCAGCTCTGTTTCTTAAATCACCCCCAATACCAATTTCAAGTAACTCTAAAGTGAAAAACTTAAAGATATCAAATAATCAATGCCTATTCTATAATAATGACTAGATAAGGAAAGCCCTTCCTGATTGTTTTTTTTTCATGATTGTCACATGTCTGAAGAACAATGCTGTCAATAAATCTTGAATAGAATGCATCTGTCTGGAAGAAATCACTACTCACTATACAATCTAAGGATTATACACACTAGACAAAATACAGTCAAGTGATTATACATCATCAGTTGTCACAGTGGATTAAATACGAAGGTTTCGTTAAGCTTAGGGTGCAGGGTTCAAATCCCATTTTCCCTTGCAACTATCACAATGAAAACACACACCTAAAAGTTGATCCCATAGTCAGAGATCTGTTAAAATGTCCTTTAATCACTATGCATCCACTATAGTAAGGAGTCCTTTTTCACTACATCTAAAGGTATAGCATCCGGGGATGTAATCATTCCGCTTCTATATTACATCGAAACTTTAGTTAATCAAATAAATAAAGCTCAAACTTGTAATATCGAAACCGTAAAATGTCGAACAGTCGTTTCAACCCAGGGAAATGCTTCACTTGGCCATATCAAAAAACAAAAAAAAAAAAAAAACTTTAGACCTGAAATCAAGTGGGGGGATTCAGCCCCCACACCCCTCCTAACTAAATATACCAACTCAGAGATTGCTCCAAATTGGAGAAAGGGGCATAATCCACATAAAGGACAAGGGAAGTACTTCCCTGAGTTGAATCGGCCGTTCGACGATTTCGATATTACAAGATCGAGCTTTAGTTATTCGATTAACTAAAGCTTCGATCTTGTAATACTGACACATCATTCCACCATACACTGCTTTCAAAGCTGATCACTGAATATAATATGTTCTATTTAGTATGTATCTGTCCAAACACTTGTCATATTTGGAATAACCACAATCCTTAATCATTATAAAAATCAATGCCCTAAATCACAAAAAGTATGCTGACTATCTCAAAGTCTTGTCCCTCTTCTTGATATCATATAGGCTACTAACACATAACCTCTGCTTCTCATACATTACCTCAAAAGACCCTTCTCTGTTAAGACTTACTACACAGTCAAAATTCCATTGATGGATTGGATGCCTACTTTAAGGAATTTCAGTCTCTTCTCCAACATAAATGGAACATGTTACAACGATAGGTATGTATCACAGAATGGAACTGTCTTGCACTCCCCATAAAAATAAGTACTTCTCAACTCTAATCAAATGTAATTTTGATGAATGGGTGGGAAACTACTAATTCACCCCTGGTTTAGAGCCCATGTCCCTTATGGATAGGGCAACAAGTAACTGTCTCAACATAATCATGTTCTGCCCACCACTGGGTTACTTGTACGTGAAACATAAAGGCTATAGTCTGCCATGGGAATGTACGGCTAATGCTAGGCTTCTTAACATCCTCATCTATTAATCTACTGACACAAACATTACATCAGGAAATAAGTTTGAAATAGGAGTACAAGTAAGTGAATCACATTACAGTTCAGGCAACAGTTGTCCATTTTGCCCATCTCAAAACACCAGGATGATTAAAGATGAGAAAAGAATTTATGCACCACCAAGCTGAAACGCACACAAATAACAGTGTGTTAGGCGTATGTACGTACTTCTTGAAACAAATTATAAATATAGTGAAACAGCAAGTCCATTTACCAAAGTAAAGTACTCCATACAAGGAACATGATTAGCTCACAAAAAGGTGTGTGTAGATGGAAGTATCTGAATGGCTAGTAGTTATTTTATATTTTGAAAATAAGAAAAGTACAGTTTTGTACCTACCATAAATGTAGATGTCCGAGAGGTATGCATCTGCAGTCC
This sequence comes from Protopterus annectens, assembly GCF_019279795.1. Classification (NCBI taxonomy): domain Eukaryota; kingdom Metazoa; phylum Chordata; order Ceratodontiformes; family Protopteridae; genus Protopterus; species Protopterus annectens. The sequence continues at coordinate 272,693,302 of NC_056731.1, forward strand.
TAACAAATGGGTTGTCCTGGCCTCAGGCAGCCCTTCGGTCGGCCGGATTCCAAAGTCTGGGTCTGGCCTCGGCTGGTGTCGCACTTCACCCGACGTCATAGCTGCAGTTCTTCAGGTATAAAGGCATCAGCCGACGCCATTTTCCTCAGTGTTTCTTGCCCCAGATGCCAGATGCCCTCTAGGAAGGCTAAATTTGGATAAATGCAAATGTTTCCAAACAACAGAGAGCAAATAGAAATAAACATGTATATACATATATACAAACAAATACACCATAATAGATTCCCCAGCTAGCTACAAGATGGGCAAATACCCTAGGAGTACCACAGAGGGGAAGGATGGTGGGTAATCCTGACTGCAGATGCATACCTCTCGGACATCTACATTTATGGTAGGTACAAAACTGTACTATGTCCTTCAAGGATGCATCTGCAGTCCTAACAAATGGGTAGAATACCATAGCCAAACTGGGGGAGGAGGCCCTAACAAGATTATGGTGTAGCTAAGATCCCTTGCAAAACAGCAGTGGCAAAACCAGCTCGGGATCTGGAGTATAAGGGTAGGTTATAATGCTTGGCAAATGTATGCACGGAGCTCCAAGTAGCAGCCTCTAAAATGTCTTTTGTAGCCACTCCTCGTAAAAAAGCTGTAGTAGTGGCTGTAGCCCTTGTGGAGTGAGGTCTGATACTTTCTGGAGTTGCCTTTCCATGATAAGAATAACAAAAACTAATGCAATTTCCTACCCATTTTGAGATTGTCTGTTTTGAAATTGCTTTTCCTTCCATTCCTGTGGCATATGCTACCAGAAGCTGGTCAGTTTTTCTATTGTTCTTGGTTCTGTCCAGGTAGTAGCGCAATTGTCTATGCACATCCAAGGTATGCAGCAGTCTTTCTCCCCTGTTCTGTGGGTTGGGGAAGAATGTAGGTTGGTGGATTGCTTGGTTTAAAGATACCCTGGAGACCACCTTTGGCATAAAGGTAGGATTAGTTCTCATGGACACTCTATCCTGATGGAAGATAAGGAAGGGTTGTACTGCCATTAATGCCTGTAATTCAGAAACCCTTCTTGCTGAAGTGATTGCAAGCAGGAAAGCTGTTTTCCATGATAAGTACTGTAATTCTGCTGTTGCTGCTGGTTCAAAAGGGGAAGTGTCAACTTTTCTAGCACAAAGTTCAAGTCCCATGTAGGCAATGGTGGCTTCCTTGGTGGTTTTACATTTTTGATTCCTCTTAGAAACTGCCTGAGTAGGGGATGAGAAAAGACTGGAGGATCCATGTTGTATTCTGCTGAAATAGCTGACGCATGAATCTTAATGGAAGAGTAAGACAGGCCATTGTGAAAAAGCTCTGCTAAGTACTCCAGGATGTTAGCTATGTTTACCAGTGCTACATTTTGCCCTTTTGCTGCACTCCAAAAGAGATATCTTTTCCATTTTGCTGAGTAAGTTTTTCTTGTTGAAGGTCTGCGAGCTTCCAAGATAATGTCTTTAACCCTTTGAGATAAATCTGGGTTATTTTGTCTTATGCAATGCTCCAAGCAGCTAGCTGCAGTGTTTTCAGGTTCGGATGCAGGGTTTTGAAGTTGTTTTGTGTTAGCAGTAAAGGAACCAGAGGTAGAGGCCATGGGAGTTCCCGAGACATACTCCTCAGTAGTGGGTACCAGTGCTGCCTCGGCCAGTCTGGAGCTATCAGGATGATCCTTGGGTGGTCTTCTTTGATCTTCAATAGCACCCTGTGCATCAAAGGAAGAGGTGGGAATGCATATGCTGTCAGGTTTTCCCAACTGAAAGAAAGGGAGTCCACCTTCCAAGCAAGTGGGTGGTAAGTCCTTGTGCAGAATTTTTTCAATTGGTGATTGTGTGGGGATGCGAATAAGTCTATTTCTGGTAGTCCCCATTTCCTTGTGATGGATTTGAAGATGTCTGGATGCAGCATCCATTCGTGGGCTTCCGTGGTAGTCCTGCTTAAGATGTCTGCTAGCATGTTTTCTTTTCCTGGCACAAATATTGCCTTGAGCTGTATGTTGAGGCTTAGGGCCACATTCCAGAGATCCATTGCCATCCGGCATAGAGGATATGAGTGTGTGCCCCCCCTGTTTGTTGATATACCACATCACTGTGGTGTTGTCCGTCCTTATCAATAAATGTCCCTGATGGAGAAATGGTCTGAATGCCTGAATTGCCAGTTTTACTGCCAGCATCTCTTTTTGGTTTATGTGTAGGTTTAGCTGGTCTTGAGTCCATAAGCCTTGTATGCACTTGTCCAGCATGTGTGCCCCCCAACCGAGGTCTGAGGCGTCTGTGGTAAAAGTCTGGCTTGGTTGCGGGCTGTGGAAGGGCAGTCCTTTGTTCAATTGACAGGCCTGAGCCCACCATCGGAATTCTTGTTTCAGGCAAGGAATTATTGGAATTTGGGTTTCTAGGCTGTGCTTGTGCTGAGACCATAAATTCCTGAGGTACCATTGCAACTTCCTCATATGCAGTCTGGCATGTGGGATCAATATTATGCAGGATGCCATGTAACCCAGGGCTTGCAGGACTTTCCCTGCTGTAAGCTGGTTCTGCGTTGTTAATGCCATGAAGTAGAGTGGAAGGTGCTTTTGCTTTTCTGCTGTGAGGGATGCCATTTGATTTGATGTGTCCAGTTCTGCACCCAAGAAAGTTATCCTTTGGGATGGCAACAGCCTTGACTTTTTTATATTGACTGTGTATCCCAAGGCTTGCAGTAGATGAATGACCCTTTTCAAGTCTTTTGTTAATTTGTTTTGTTGTCCGCTTGTAACAGGCAGTCGTCCAGGTAAGGGTAAATTTGAATTCCCTGAAGCCTGCAATGAGCAATTACTGATGCCAGGCATTTCGTGAATACTCTGGGCGCAGTAGATAAGCCAAAAGGCAATGCTGAGAATTGATAATGCTCTGATCCTGCAAGAAATCTGAGGTATCTTCTGCAAATTGGTCGTATGGGGACGTGCAGGTATGCCTCCTTGAGATCTAGAGTTACCAGCCAAGACTCCTTGCCCAGCATGGGAAGAAGCTGCTGTAGAGTCAGCATTTTGAATTTTGGGACAATGAGGAATGTGTTCAGTGCGGACAGGTCTAGAATAGGTCTCCATTGATTTTCCTTCCTTGGCACCAGGAAAAGTCTGGAGTAAAATCCTTGCCCTTGTTCCATAGGTGGTACCTTTTCTATAGCTCTCATCCTTTTTAAGTCGTCTATTTGTTCTAGAGCGTTTGTCATTTGATTTGGAGGTAGGTTTGGCATTCCTCTCTTCCTTGGTAGAGTATGGAAGTGAAACCTGTAACCTTTGTCTATTGTCTGTAAAATCAATTTGTCTCCTGTAATGCAATGCCAGTTTACTGAAAATAAGGCTAACTTTCCGCCTAAGGGTGCTTCTAGTTGTTCCCTGGTAGGCAGCTTCAGAGCCAAGTCACTGTGATTGTCCTGTGGAAGTGGTAGTGGCTGGATCTGCAGCAGTATTTCGCTGGTTGTTAGGCTGCCACTGACGTCCTCTGTAGCCACCTCTGTATTGACCTCTGCCTCTTGTGCGCCTATTCCTGCCTCTCTGTGCTCTGTTGGTGTCTGGAAAGGACCAAGTTTTGGAAGGCCAGTTCCTACTAAACCTTGGAGGCTGGACCTGTAAGAAATCCTTGACTGTCTGGACAGATTTTGCTTTCTCTTCCACCTTCTTCAGCACTTGCTGTGCGGGAGAGCCAAACAAATTGTGTTTAGCCATGGGAGCATCTAGGAGCTTTGTTTTTACATGGTCTGGTAAGGACTGCTCTTTTAACCATGCATGCCTTCTGATCACTGTACCAGTCATAGCTGATCTAAAGGAGGCCTCCAGTGCATCATAGCCGCATTTTAAGGAATGATTACTGACCTGCTGTATGTTATGTACCATATCCTGCAGAGACTTTCTGTCTAAAGGTTCAGGTGAGGACAGCTTTTTAGATAACTGATCTAACATAAATTCCTGATACTGAATCATGTGGAATTGACAGTTTAAGGCCCTAGCCGAAAGAGTAGCAGAAGTATAAACTTTTTTACCCCATCTCTCCAAGGCCCTATATTCCCTTTCAGAGGGGAGTGGGTTTTTGGCAGAGGTAGTTGCTATAGCCTTGGGGCCCTGAGAAATTGTTTCAGGATCTGCAAAAGGAGCCTTATACAAGTGATTATGTGTGTCCGGAACCCTGTAGTATCTGTCGGGCTTAGCAGGGGCCGGAGGGAGTAAATCAGGAGCAGTACAAGCATCATTAAATGCATCATCCACAACTGTAAGTACTGGAGGAATGGCTAAAGGCCTATGCTGTGGCAAATGCAAAAAAGTCCTAAGCCTTTTCCTAGAGTCTGAGAAATCCTGACCCTGCCATTGAAATTGTTCCCTCATAGCATGCAAGGTTTCCCCAAAAGAAAATTCCTCAGGAGGAGAGGCAGAAGGAATGGAATCTTCTGCATCAGAGTCCTCATATGGAGAGTAAGGGCCCTCAGGAGGGTTAGTATTTTCTGATTCATCTGAGGAGTAATCAGAAGAAACTGCCTCAGGGGGTTCTGCTCTAGGTCTCTTCTCTGGAGGGGGCTGAGAGGCCCTATCAGAATGAGACTGGGATCCCTGATCAAAGAAATGAGATCCTCTGCTAGACTAAGCATTTGAGTACTAGAGCTAGGCCTGTGAGAGGGGGCTTTAGTAGGCACGGCCTTGGAAGATTTAGCTGCTTTAGCCCTGGCAAAGGCCTTAATTGACATGGATGCAGGGGGCCTAGCAGCTCCACGTGCAGGAGTAGATACATCTAGGGGAATAGTATCTGATAAATCCTGAGAAACTGCAGGAGTAGGTGGTATTTCAGTAGCAGATTCAGCCAGGCTGGAAGAGGCCTCGGTAGTAGGAGGCATGCTTTCGGCCGAAGGAAGAACCGCAGACTCGGTTTCAGCCGAAACCGAGACACTTGCGGTTGGCTTAACTGCGGTTTCAGCCGAAACCGCGGACCGCGAGTGTCGGTCCTTTTCCTTACGTTTTTTAGCTAAATGAGAAGTCGGAGTCTCCGACAGCATGATATAAGCAAAAGCAGAGCCGAAAAACTCCTCTGCAAACTCCGACCGACGTCTAAGCGTCCGTCGGTTGAAGGAAGCACAGGCTAAACAAGCTGCTACGTCGTGGTCTGGGCCTAAACAAGGTAGGCAGTACGAGTGGAAGTCTTTATGAGGTATCTGTTTCCCACAAGTTAAACAGTTATTCACTTTTTCTGACATCGGCTGAGGCAAGAAAGAGTCCCCAACGGGGTACTTAGCTTTTTAGAAGTCTTCGGTAGAAGTAATCTCTGGATCTGACCGACCGGCACTTGCGAACAGCTTCTGCTTGGCCACGCGGCAAGAAAGACTGAGGAAAATGGCGTTGGCTGATGCCTTTATACCCGAAGAACTGCAGCTATGACGTCGGGTGAAGTGTGACACCAACCGAGGCCAGACCCAGACTTTGGAATCCGGCCGACCGAAGGGCTGACTGCAGATGCATCCTTGAAGGACATCTGAAATTCTGAAGAAGGCTAAAAACCAAAAGCACTTTTCGTGTGTGTTTTACTAAATAAGCTCACCAGAGCAAGCTTTTTAGTTTGGGATTTATTTTAAAGCTTTTAAAGAAAACTATTATTCAGAACTTAATATTGTGAACTGAGAGCACGTCAGCATAGCTGATGAGAGCCCTGTGGAGTAAGTATTGTTTTAAACTGTGAAATAAATTTTTTTGTGGTTTTAATGAGACTTGGACTAATGAAAAAGGGCTTCAGTTTACAATTTGAAAGCATTTGCTAACTTGGCATCTATCCTGAAGTTTAAGAGAACTACGAACCAAGACTACAACTTAAGAGTGAAAGTAAGTTAGCACAGCTGATGAGAACTCTATGAAGTAAGTGCTGTCTTAATTGCTAAATATACTTGCGGTTTCACTATATTTATATTTTGTTTCAAGAAATACGTACATACGCCTAACACGCTGTTATTTGTGGAGATTATTACAATACAGCATTTCAGCTTGGTGCTGCATAAATTCTTTTCTCATTTTTTGTTCTTATTTGATGCACCTTTAGTACTTGGGATTTTTTAATTAATTTGAAAAAAGGATAGTTAAAGAGGTAGTTCCTGTGTTTGCTCTAGTTTAGGTGGTACAGTTTTACACAATATACAAAGTTGTCCTGTACATTATACTGTTTTGTTATTCTTCCACCTTTGCTTTGAGACCTGTGGCATTCACTAATTTTATACTGATATAACTCAAGCTGGGTGGTGGTGGTGGTGCATGAAAACAGGCGACTGTGACCATTGCAAAGATTTTTTTTTCTATTTTTGTCTTCAATGTCATTTGATCACCAAGCTCTTCCCTGATCATTCCTCAATATGAGGGATGCTTGCTCTATACAATATGAAGGTGAAAGCCAAGGGGATAAAGTCGTACAGGCAGCAATGAGGAATGCTTGTGCCCCCAGCCAGCATCCCAACACCAGACTGCATATTTTACAGAGCGCCACCACCTTTGGTAGTGATGTGCACCTGACTCACTGCTAAGGCCTGCTTATGCCATTGAGACCCAAGCATAAATTCTCCGTCACATGGGAGGCAAAGGCTACTGTCACTGACTTTGGTGACCACAAACCACTTCCTCCTTTCACTGGGTAAAGCAAGTCCTCCACTTACCCTGAAGCATCAGTAAGCCAGACAGGCAACACCTCCATCACCACAGGATGGGCAGTGGGCATACCATTCCTCCCTGTCAGCTCCATAAGGTGGCTGAGCCTCTACTACAACTCAAGATGCCTGGGCTGTAGTCAGAGGTAGTCAGAGCCTTACCCCTCTACACCATGAAGCTTCAACATCCACAAAGAATTTAACTGATTGCAACATTAAATATTAGAACCTCCTGTTCTGCTGATGATCAGTTACACAGTGCACGATCTAGAACATTTATAGGCACACTATAACTTTTCTCTATCTTTACTACAGGGGTGCCGATAATTCTCACAATGTCCACTGCTGTTTAACAGAATAGTTACTAAATTATGCTAATGGTATCTGCCTATAGAATTAGGCAGAGTGCAGTGTCTGGGCATTTTTTCCATGATCTTAATTGCATTTTTTTTGCCACTGTCCTCATTTAATATTTTGACAATACACTCTCAGAAATGGAAGAGCTGGACATCTATACAGATTTGATTACACTGGGATATCTAAACAGTGGAGTGCACACACAATGTATACTAACAACCCTGACATACTTTCTAACCCTGGCACTTGCAAGAAATGAGAAAACCTCAAAAGGGTAAGGTGTAATTAAGAGTCACAAAACTTTCAAGATCTAAAGTCCAGGTTGATTCGGATAACACAGGGATCAGACAGGATTACAATGTGTGTCATTCTAGACAAATGTGCATTAACTTCAACTAGTCAAACATGGTTCTTTCTCCTGACCAGTAGATTACACTGTATATGCCACTTACTTAATATCCCTAGCTGCCAGGTTTCTGTATTCAGGAAATGAAAGAAAATCTGTTCTACTTTGTTAATATTTGTTAATTGCTTTGTACTTCCTATAAACTGATTATTATCATGTGACTTGGGGTGTAAGCCCTGTATGCTGCCCTATCCCAATTCTCTTCCACCTTCTCTTACTCTACAATTATACTTCCCACAAACACATTTCACTTCTGACCCTTATTCCTTAACCTTTCCCAGACTACCTTACTACTATCATACAAACACTTCTGTTCTATTTTACCCAATTCCCAAATTCCATTTCATATTTTAGCACCATTCTCAAACACTTTTCTCCCTTCTATGCTACGTTGCACTATATTCATTCAGACTTATACCCCTCTCTAACAATACCTATCTATACTACCTCATATCATACCCTAGCAAACACCACCACCAGTAAAATTTCAGACTCGCTCAGTGATCATCTCCCAATCTATACAACCAGACATCTCACACGTCCACTTAAACAGCATGTTTATAAACATGCAACCATTCAATGTTTAACCATGAAATGTTCACTACTACCCTATCATCTATTTAACTAGAACTTCCTAAAAATCATCCCCTTAGATTATGCTATAAATTAATTCAATACAACTTTCCAGAATATTCTAAATAGCTTTGGACCTCCTAGAAGGAAGAGACTAAAAACAAATAATACTATTTGGCTATCCAAAAAGAGTAGAATTTTAAAGCAGGATAGAGGAAAAGTGTGGCAAGAATGGCAAAAATGTAAAACACAATACATTTTCTCTCTTGAGAACACAACTACTGAAGTCACTCCTTACATGATATTATTAGGGATGATAGTGGATAATAATCTTAAATGTGACCTGCATATACAAAATTGCACAAGAAAAACTCATCAAAAACAAGGGGATGCTTTACAGAGCCAAAACTTTCTCAACGATGCAACTAAAACTATACTTTCCACTACTTATCTCCTCCTGATTCTTCTTTATGGTGCTCCCATCCATACTAACCTCCAGACTTGACAAAAATTAAAACTTGAACAGTGCTATAACAAAGTTGCTAAATTTGCAGCACATACCTCTTTCAGAATTCACCACTGTACAAGCACTGAAAAGCCTAAATTGGTTAGAACTGCCACATCAACTAACATATACACAACTTCTTACCACCTATAAAATTATCCAGCATCCATCTGCTTTTAAACAAGACTTTACACAACTATGTTCCCAGTTGTTCATTATGATCCAATGACCAAAAACTCATGTCTGTCCACAAACCTATCAAATCTGCTGGGCGTTGTCTATATTCATACCATGTTGCTAAGGCCTGGAACTCCTTACTTCTATCCATCAGGTCAATATCCCCCCAGCCTTCAAAACCATTCTGAAAGACTTTCTAGCCAAAACTTGGTTCTGTTCTTGCTCAACACCAATATAAACTATATGTCTAAATGTGAGCAAGTACCTATTCATACCTTACACCTCTCCATACTCTCCCTTCTTTCCTCACTACCTTATTTCTATCAGTTTCTCTTTCCTGGCTTTCTAAATATACCATAAATTTGCTTTTCTCTCACTTCACATTGCAGTTCCTGTTTGTATTATACTAACTTACTTTTAATTTTAAACTAACCCATATTTCTCTAAATATTAAATCACTGTCACATAGCGTGCTTCTATTCTTAACCAATGTTTTCATATTATATCTAATTTGGTATAATTATTTAAATTTTAGATGCTTTATGTTTTATTTTTGAAGATTGTAAAATTATATTTTGTAATACTTGTGAGCTTTTCTTCTCTGGCTTCTGCTGAAAATGGGCTCCTACCCAGTCAGGATTTTCCAGTAATCAAATGTCAATAAATAAAGATGACGGCCCAAACTTAGTAGATGACCCAAAAGTACTTCCTATAGATACTGCACCCCTATTGCTTTTAGATGATCAAGTCAGTACCCACATTGTTAGTAAGAGTTAAACACTTGTCAGCCAACTGTGAAGAGGGGATTGAAGACATTTCCTGAATAAAGCAAAGACAGACAGATGGACACAGGAAGTCTTCCACAGATGGCCTAGGGAACCACAAGCAATCCTTCCATGCAAGTAATATTACCATTGAGAACATCTGCACTGTTGAATCCCAAGTTATAACCCCATCCCCTGCCATAAGCAGTAGTACCAAGGAGCACAAAGCCCTTGTGAAAGACTGTTACTGCAAGGCTTAAAAATAATACCAGTGGAAACAGTATGACAGCTACTTGTTTCAGGGGCTATAAAATGAAAGACAAAGGAAATCATATTACAGTTAAAACTTGTCCCTATTTGGTATGTATGTAGTTACAGCAGTGGGAATACACTATCCAGGAAAAGCCAACAATGGTGCTTACCTGCAAGATGTAAACTGTAATCACAAATTTATGGCTGGAAAAAAAAAAGTTATGTTCTTACCATAACATTCCATCTGTGTTGTTGATCTTCATTTCATTTATTACTGATGGGTGCCGGTTCTGTCCTCAGAACAGTCTCGGCCTTGTAACAAGCTCATGCCAGCCAAAAAACTCTCAAGCTAAGCTTTTACCCACAATGCCCTTCTCCTGTTACCTCAGATCAAGTTTGCCTAACATAAGTAAAGCAGAGGCTGTCTCTAGGCAGAAAAATCTTAACAGGAGCAGGACTCTGTACGATTCCCCCAGGAGCCTTAGGATGAGGAAGGAGGGTGGGATGTAACGAATGAATGAATGAAGATCAACAACACAGATGGAATGTTATGGTAAGAACATAACTTCTTTATCTGATGTTGTTAATCTTCATTCATTCCTTACTGATGGGACAGAGTCCCTAGCTTCATTTATTCCTGGGAGGCCCTTATGGGAGAATGTTCCTGAGTACCACTGAACTGAAGGATGCTCTTCCCCTGGAGGCCAAATCCAATTTGTAATGAGTGATAAAGGTATGAGGATTAGTCCAGGTTGCGGCTGCACAAATGTCCTTCATAGAAGCTCTCGCATGGCAAGCAAGAGAAGTAGCTACTGACCTGGTAATGTGTGCTCTGAATTTACAAGGCAGAGGAGTCCTGTTCTTTTGGTAAATCAGGGTTATACAGTTTCTCAACCATTTGGCCAAAGTTACCTTTGAGACAGGATTATCCATTTTTGGTCCTGAGAAGGCCACAAATAATTGGTCTGATTTACGTATTGACTTAGTTCTGTCCAGGTAAAAACGTAATTGCCTATGTACGTCCAGCAAGTGAAGCCAATATTCTCCTTTATTTGAGTAGTTAGGAAAAAACACTGGCAGGTGAACTGTTTGGTTAATCGTCAGTTCATAAATAATTTTAGGTAGAAAGGATGGATTAGTTTGGTGTGATACTCTGCCTTTGTGAAATATCATATAGGGTCTTCTGATAAACAAAGCTTGAAGCTCTGAGACGCATCTAGCTGATGTGATAGTTATCAAAAATAAAGATTTTCAGGACAGGAATTTTAGATCACAAGTAGAGGCAGGTTCAAAAGGAGATCGTGTTAGAGATTGCAATACTAATGTTAAGTTCCAAGGTTCTATCAGTTCCTTGAAAGGGGGTCTAAGAACGTTTCGCAGAGACGGTGGGATGCAAGGGAAGAATCTTGAAACCCAGTATGGAAATTTGAAATACCAGCTAAGTGCACCCGAACAGATGAAGCGGCTGCTCCTGAATCAAGAAGATTTGACAAATATTCCAAGACTACAGTAATTGGAGCTGAGAAGGGGTCAGACCAAATGAGTAATCTCTTCCATTTGCTGAGATAGGTTTTCCTGGTGGATGGTTTAGGAGAAGCCAGAAGGATATTACGCACTGGGGAGGTGAGGGTGTCCTGCCTGGTGATTACTGGAAGTGGAGGAACCAAGCTGTCAGCTTGAGACTGGAAATCTTTGGGTGAGTCAACCCTTGTGGGTGCAAGATCAGTTCTGAAGAGGGATCCAGAATCCATGGGCGATCTAGTAGGTGAGGTCAAAGGAAGGGAAACCAAGTTTGTCATGGCCAATAAGGGGCAATGGGGATTATTCTGCTTCTCAGACAAAGGGCTTTCTTTAGAAATTGGGAAATCAGGGGAAAGGGAGGAAAGGCGTGCAGAAGTTCCATGGGCCAATTGCGGATCCGAGTGTCCCTTGGGGACTTTTCCTGTGGGGGGATTAGGGCAAAGTAGCTGCTGCATTTGTGGTTTGCTGGGAAGGTGAATAGACCACAGCAAGGCTGGCCCCAGCGACTGAAGATCTTCATCGCAATAGTAGGACTGAGGGACCATTCGTGAGGCAGTAAGATGCATCTGCTCAGTTTGTCTGCAATCACGTTGGAACTCTGGGGAATATGCGTTGCTATTAGAAAGCGATAGGAAGTTATTGCCCATTGCCAAATCCTCATGGCTTCTCGACATAGAAGGTAGGATTTGGTTCCCCCTGGTTTGTTGATGTATCAGACCACTGACATGTTTGTTTGACTGAACTGCAATAGTCTCTGATGGAAGGATGGGATGAAATGCTCGCAACGCTAGAAAAACCACCCTCAATTCTAAGATACTGGTATGCAGGTTGGCCTCAAGTGCCTTGGACTATCTTCCCCTGGTAAAGCCCCCCCCAATCAAGAAAGCATCCATGGTCAGTGTGGCCCTGGGTTGTTGAGGACAAAAGGGGCAGCTCCATTGTTGTCCTTCTGGCTTCATCCACCACATTAAATTCTTGTTTGCATCTTTGTGTTATTCGAATTTGGAAGGATAAGGGGTGATGTGAGGGATACCACTGAGTTAGAAGGAGCCATTGTAGATTTCTCGTGTGTAGTCTTGCCAAGGGAACCATAGTAATTGACGCTGCCATCAAACCCAAGAGGTGAAGTACAGTTTGGGCTGGGACTAGTTTTTGCCAGTATCCTCCGGATCTGCGATCTTATCCTGAGCAGTCTGTGATCTGGTAGAGATACTAGACAAGCAGTTGTATTGAAGATCACTCCGATAAATTCTAGAGACTGAGAAGGAGCTAGGTTGCACTTTCCCCAATTTATCAAGATTCCTAGATGTTCTGCCAAGTCTGAGAATGTACAATAGCGCTGTTTCCAGTAGACGCTTGGTGGGAGTGGTGAGGAGCCAATCATCCAGATATGGAAACACTCAGTACCCTTGTAGTCTCAAGTGAGCGGTTCCTACTGCCATGCACTTGGTGAACATTCTTGGGGCTGTAGAGAGTCTGAAGGGCAGTACGTGGAATTAAAAGTGATTGGCTCCTAGCCGAAAGTGAAGGAATCTTCTGGAGCATTCGTCCAGCTTTATGTGGTAATACACATCCTGAAGATCTATTGAGCATATCCAATAGTCTTTCTCCAATAATGGAAGGATAGACTGAACCAAGACCATCTGGAATTTTTCTTGCTTGAAACATTTGTTTAAAATTCTGAGATCCAGGATTGGTCTCCAGTCCCCTGCCTTTTTTTGGCACTAAAAAGTATCTCGAGTAAAATCCAGATCCTATCTGGTCTGGTGGGACTGCTTGGATGACTCTTTTTTGAAGAAGCTTTAGAATTTCTAGTGCTGCTGTTTCCCTTTGACTGGGTGAAACGTCGGGAATTCAAGTTGGTGGCACTGGACAAATGGAATGTGGTATCCTCTGGTAATGATCCGTTGTACCCATAAATCTATTGATAGGCAGAATGGTACAAAGAAAAACATCCCCCGACTGCTTCCAGAGGAAAGCAACCAGGCCACTCCTCAGGAGCAGTGGTAGGGCTGCCCAGAGAAAGAATCTCTGGAACCCTGGTTATGTGGACTGCCTCTGCCCCTATAGGGGCGTCTTCCGGTTGAGTTACTCCCCCTCTGCCATGGGGGGTATACTCACCACGTGTGTCACAGAAAGAACCCTGTGATTTTTTGTGCCACATCTTTCCACTCCTCTGGTTCCTAGAATATGGATGGTGGGAGGTTGAAAAATGTACGCCCACGGCAGAAAGGGTCTTACTGTCCCTTTTCACACCTGGCCAATGTGTCTTTGAATTTAGGGCCGAAAAGGGAAGAAGCTTCCATTGGAGCATTCAGGAAGGAAGACTTAAAGGGGTCCACAAAGGCGCATCCAGGCATGGCGTCTCATGACAATGCCTGAACCCACTGCTCTGGCAGCTCCTTCCATGGTGTGAGAAATCAAACACATGGAGGAGTTGGAGATGGATTCCGGGGGTAGCTAGCTGTGAGCCAACCTTGTCGCGGATCTCATCAGACACAGCTTCTGCTAAAGTTTTATAGAGTTCAGTCACTAAGTCTCTCTGAAGCCTGGTGAAGTGTGCCAGATAATTCAAAGTCCTAACTGCAAAGGTCAATGATGCAAAGACTCGCTTCCCTAACCTGTTTACCACCTGGGACTCCTTGTTTGGAGGGGTGGACAGCCTGGCTCTCCTCAGCCACTTCTTTTTTGGTGGCAGCTGCCACCACCATAACATTTACTGGAAGTCCCTTTGACCAGTGAGGATGTTGTTCCAGGGGAGATAAGATTTTGTCCAGCCTCTGGAGAATCGGTTCAATGGTGTCAGGACATTTCCATGCATGCTGCAGTATGAGCTGTACTAGCTCATCTACAGGTGGGGTAACTCGGAGGTAGAGGGGTTACCACAAAAAGCCTGTAGGACCACAGACTCATTAGAAGAAGGGTTGGAGGGCTACCAGTCACCCCTTTGTTTCAATATTTCCAGGAGGTCTCCAAAAGAGACATCACCAGGAGGTGACCGTGAGGGACCCTTCCCCTTCATTGCAGTCAGTGTCGTCGGTAAGGGTCTCCTCAGGTGAGTCTACATGCTTCCTCTTGCACGTCGTCTTATGCGAGGACTCCCAGTGGAATCGAAGCAGTGGGAGCCGATGAGGGTGTCGGTTCAGGGGGCTTCGATACTTGCATAGAAGTCGAAGGAGGAGAGTTAGCTGGAGTCTGTGGAGAAAAACTCTCACCTCCAAGAGGGAGGGGGGTTTTGGACGGTGTAATCCCTCTCGCCATCAGCAGCTGATCCACAAGGCGCACCACATCCAATTCGGAAGGGCTCCTTTAGGAGCTCGCCAATATTCCTGACAGGGAGTCAGGTCTTTCTAAGGAGGGACTGCATTGTTCCCCCAGGAAGGGATCCACTGAGGGTGAATATTGGGTCCTGGCTGTTGGAGTTACTGGCACTCAAGTGTCTATGGTAGTATGCATGGGCAATTCCAAAGTTGTCAATAAAGGTAAGTTCGGTACCGTGGTTGTGTACGGTGCTGAGAGAGAAGGTGCTAGAGTTGATGGGACAGAGACTGGCACAGAGGTGGGTTCTAATGGTTTAGGTATGATCAGTGCCAAAGGTGTAGTTTTCTGTGCAGAGGCCGACACTAAAGATACCGATTTCGATGGTGGTACCATGGACGGAACCATAACTGATGGTGCCATGGAAGTCAATTTTAATGGTTCAGACAATTTAGGAATTTTAGATCTCTGTTCCTGTTTTTTTTTCACCAGAAGGTGATGAAGGAACTGCGTGTGATCTCTTTTTATGATGTCTACTGGAAGGGGATGAACCCTCCGACCCAGAGATACCCTCCGAGAATGTTGTTTTAAGGAGGTCTGTTAGAATCAGTTTATTCTTCCTCTAATTAAGTGTCCTGAAAGAAAACCCTTTACAAATCACGCAAGGTGGTTGTACTGACAGATGAGAAATGCCAAAACAATAGACACAAGAGTCGTGTGCATCAGAGGTAGGTATCTTGCGACTGCACTGGTCGCATTGTTTAAACTCAGATGGACCTTTCTTTTCAGACATAATGTCAAAAAATTATTAAAAAACACTATTAAGAAAGAGATCAAATTAAATGGATGGGGGTGGGAAATACCAACAATGGCATTAAAAGGAATTATCTAAAAGGTAAGGAAGAAAGATTACCAGCGATGGTAATAAAAGAGATTTGCCACAATGGTAATAGAGAAGGGGAAGGTATAAAAAATTACCTAAAAAACAGAAAGAAAACAGCAGAAAGAGTAACTATGAAACGGTGGGTAATAAACGATAACGACTGAAGGTGAAAAAAACAGTTAACAGGTAATTTAGAAAAAAATAAGAATCATTTAGCTTAAAAAGAATGTGGCAAATGAGATCTGAGGTAACAGGGGAAGGGCATTGTGGGTAAAAGCTTAGCTCAAGAGTTTTTTGTCTGGCACGAGCTTGTTACAAGGCCAACTCGGTTCCGAGGACGGAACAGATACCCATCAGTAAGGAATGAATGAAGATTAACAACATCAGATATGTTTTTACACATACAGTTACATATATTCTCCCTCTCCCCTGGTTTCCCTCTTCAGCTCATCTGGTACATTCAGAACAGTGAAGTCTGAAAGAGTCCTATAGCAACTGGACCAAGTCTGGCAAACTAAATTCTGTTTTTGCAAAAACAAACTCATTTGTAGCACAGGGGAAATACAACTTTGGAACAAAGTACAAACAAAGTTATGAAAAATTTGAAGACCCCCCCCCCCCCATAAATTTGGAAATTTAAATAAAGGTTTGGTTTCTTTATAAATACATGTGTAACAACCCAAGCTTATTGACATATCCCCATATTAATTTCTGCAAGTCTTTTGGGTTTCTAATACTATGACAGGAATGGACCCCATTCCTAAGTCAAAGTATCATTAAAGTTTATGAAATTAGTACTGTTTCAATCTTTGATGTTAGGCAAAAGTGATCTTCACAGCACCCGCAATGTGCCCAGTAATGACTCCTGCAATTCATATGGAGTTACATGTATCAGTAACATATCCAAGTTATTGTTCCTTCGGCTTTTTCCGGTTATGACTGTAAATTCTTTTTTATAAGAACCATTGCTCCTACTGGTACTGGAACTGTTCGTGTATCCTTCTTCTAGACCTACTTCGTTTCTGCCTGCAAACCTTGGTATTTTATCTCTCTCTCACTGTACGTAAGACACTATAGTCACTGGTTGTAGCAATTTCAATAATTAATGCTACTGTTGTCTTCTTTTCATGGACTATTATATCTGGTTATCTTGCATCTATTTTTGGTAATAGATGATCCCATGTGATATATGCATAATTTTCTACGAAGCTTTGTGGCTCATGTTTCCAGTGTTTTTCAGCTACTTCAGTATTATAATGTTTGCACAATCCCAGTCTTGCCACATTATTATGCCTTTCAGTATACAGTCCTTCTGCCATTAGTATATCACAACCAGCAGCAAGATGTGCAACTGCTTCCAATTCTGTTTTACTAAACCTACATTTGTCTCTTTCTCCCACATGTTCAATGGGCTTCGTAAACCAACGTGTACGCAAGTCCACTATCTTGGGCCACCAATATTAACCTTTCATATTTTGATTTAAATTTATACGTTCGATCCTGATCCACATGAGATTGTTCAAAGAGTTTTCTATACTTGGAACTACATTCATGCATTTTCCACATTTCTTGCTTTCTCGTCTGATCCTTCACCTTATATTCTTTTTTTGGAACATTTAGTTTCTTCCGGACTTTTATCTACTTCTGGTTTGATTTCCAATCCTGCTTGATGCCTTATGCTTCTGCCAAACTAAGCAGGGAAGTCATCTTGGACAGAGTCTCTTCAGGTTTCAAAACTTTCACACCATTTGGGTCTTGAGGTTAGTAAGCAGTCCTGCGACTGCAGATCTTACATGTAATCAGTTTCAAGGAGGCACATACCTCCTTCAGAATGTGGAATATATCGTCTTGGTATACACTGATTTTATAAATCATTTGATGAGCACGAAGCATCCTTCTTGTTTTCCTGTCCAACCTATCCACACATTTTGGGGCCAGTCAATCACTCCAAAATTGTAAGAGCAAATTGGTTTATAGCTTGGACTTTGTTCCTAGATATCAACGCTGCTTACAGTATTAAAGTCTTCTAAAATATTCCTAAGTTTTATTCCCATTTGTTTATGTTTTATTGTTGATCTTTCATCATTTCCCAAAGATTTATACACTCAATCTTGCTCAAGTTCTTTTATATCACATTCCTGTCCCAACTGTTGTTTTCTTGGTGCTGCAGCTTTCCTGCTTTAAAGGTTGCTTTTGCACATTTAACAAGACCAAATTACATTCTTATATCATATGAAAAAATTTTGACCACTTGCAATTGTGCTTTCACTTCCTCATCTAATGAGCTATACAGTTTTAAATCATCTACAAAAGATGATGAGAAGTCTTTACACTGTTGTTTTTTGTAATTGTTATCCCTGGAATAATAATTTGTCCTTTATCATGGCTTAACTACAAAGTGGTTTGCCACTCTTTCATGGTTGCTGTAATCTAACTGATCAGTGTAGAGTGTATCTTGTACATTTTCAACACTCTTATCCACGAATGTGGGATACTATCAAATACTTTTTTATGGTCTACCCATGCCATACTAAGATTCTTCCCTGTTTTACAGTTCTCCATTATGATTTTTTATTTAACAAATGATTATTTTTTCCATACGACTTTCTTTTATTACCCTTTTGTTCTACTGCCACGATTGATTTTTCTTCTAAATGACTATAATCTTTGTTGGCATCAACTCCAGTGTACAGTGTATATGTTGTCAGAAGGTAAGTTATTGATATATAGTTTTTAGGATAGCTTGCAGGTTCGCTCTTAAGTAGGAATATTGTTTTTCCTATCGTTAACCAGGCTAGTGTGAGATCAGGGTGCGCATATAAATGATTCTTATTCATGACTAAATTATCTAACTTTTTGTGTTTTATTGACTTTCTGCAGTCTATTTCTTTCATTGACCTTAATATGTCTGTCTGTCCATTTCTATTACATCAACTAACTCTTATCTTGGATCATTTTCGTCTAAACTGAGGGCACATTCTTTGTTCTCAATTTCCTGCAGCCTTTCTATAGAAAGTTCCACAGCATCTTCCTGCATTCTCATCAGTTTCTTCCCGCATCATCGATTACTTTCATAAGGGAGCTCACTGGCCTATCACTCCACATCATTGACTGCGTCAGAGTTGCCAGTTTCCTCTTCCTCTTTAGCTGTGCAACTCCAACTGAACATTTGTAGTTGTTTCCTATAAAAGACTCCAAAGTATCTTGACATGGCAACTGATCAGACGTTTCCCATTCCACTGGTTTCTCCTTAATTTGGGGAGCCACTGCTCTATCCTGCTGTGATGTTATCTGAATTAGATTTTCTACACTAAATCCTTAACTTCGCAGGTAATACATAACCTCAGTTTTTATTTCTTTAATTTCTTCATTCCTAATCCACTTTTCTTATTTTTTGTATTGTAGAATTTTCCATGTCTGGATGCCTTTGTCTGTATTTCTCTTCAAATATCTTTGGAGCTGCTCTTTTTATATTGATTAGTTTTGCTTTCTCCTGTGCATAAATACTGCATCATATTAAATCACCTTTTCTTCTTTCACGTCCATATTTCTTCTTCAGATGTTTCATGCTCCTCCTTACTTTGGGGACTCGTTCTATCATGCTGTGATGTAGCCTGTGTTAGACTTTCTGCACTAAACCCTTCACTTTACAAGTATTCCGTAACTTCTCTTCTATTTTTTTAACTTCTACTTTACTAATCTTCTGTTCTACATTACCTCTTTGTGATTTTATTTTTATTGTGAATTTTTCCATATCTGGATGCCTTTGCCTGTATTTCTCATTGAATATCTTTGGGGCTGCCTTTTTTTTGTGTTGAATTAGTTTTCTCCATTGCATAAATGCCACACCATATCAGATCTCTCTTTCCCATGTCTATATTTCTTTTTTATACCTTCCAAAAGTCTCTAAATTTTGTTCCTTATATTTTCTCACTTCCTCAGTCTCTTCTTTTGCCAAATGGCCCAAGGTTTATTGGTCTATATAATGTTTTCCATAAATCTGTTGTATTAACACACATTTTTATTTGAAGCTTCTGACAGTTTTCCTTTGGAAGTATTTTTCTTTCCTCTAATTTCTCTTAATCTTTTTGTATATCTTTCATCTATAAATCCTGGGCTTCCTGCATAATAGTAAAGTACAGTTGTGTACACTTACCATAAATGTAGATGTTCGAGTGTATTCACTGTTGCAGTCATTACATTTGGGTAATCCTGCTGGCAGGTTGCCCTCAGTCGGCCTGAATTCCAAAGCCCTGGGTCCTGCGTTGGCTGCTGTCACCCCTTCCCTGACGTCAGGTCGTCAGGGGTATAAAAGATGCGGCCGACGCAATTTTCTTTAGTTTTTCTTGCCCCAGATGTCAGGTGCCCCCTAAAATGGTAGCCAAAATGTATATATATGTATATATAATAAACATGCACCAATATAAACTTTACCTTCCTCTACAAGCAAATACACCATATAGGTTGTATGAATCAAAGGAGGAAAGATAGGTTCCTTCAGAAGAAAGGGGGATGGTGGGTGGGTAACCTGGACTGCAACAGTGAATACTCTCAAACATCTACATTTATGGTAAGTGTACACAACTGTACTATGTTCTTCGTGTTTCACTGTTGCAGTCATTACATTTGGGTAGAGTCCCAAAGCTATGGTTGGGAGGCTGGAGCTAAACAGAGTTACAGGAGCGGCTATGAGACCCTGCAGAACTGCAGTGGCAAAGCCTGCCCTGGATTTAGAGTACAGTGGCAGATGATAGTGCTTTGTAAAGGTGTGCACTGAACTCCAAGTAGCAGCCTCTAAAATATCCTTGGTTGGTACTCCCCTGAAAAAGGCTGCTGAAGTGGCTGCAGCTCTGGTTGAATGTGGCCTAATGCCCTTGGGCACTGGCTTGCCATGGTGTAAGTAGCAGAAATGAATGCAGTGGCCTATCCACTTTGAAATAGTCTGTTTTGAGATAGCCTTTCCTTGTGATCCTGCAGCATATGCCACTAGTAATTGATCCTGCAGCATATGCCACTAGTAATTGCTCTGTCTTTCTGAAAACTTTGGTTCTGTCCAAGTCGAATCTAAGCTGTCTGTGTACTTCCAAAGAATGCAGAATTCTCTCCCCCTTGTTCTGTGGATTTGGATAAAAAGTTGGCAGATGAATAGTTTGGTTAAGAGCCACACTGGACACCACCTTAGGCATAAATGTTGAGTTTGTCCTCAGAGAGACCCTGTCTGGATAAAAAATGATAAAAGGTTCCACAGCCATGAGTGCCTATAGCTCTGAAACTTGTCTTGCAGAAGTCATTGCTAGGAGCAGAGCTGTTTTTCAAGATAAAAACTTTATATCAGCAGTAGCAGCTGGCTTAAAAGGAGGCAGGGTGAGTTTTTCCAAAGCATAGTTGAGGTCCCATGCAGGCAGTGGTGATCTCCTTGGAGGCCTTAAATTTTTGGCTCCTCTGACGTACTGCTTTAATAAGGGATGAGAAAAGATTGGTGGGCTCTGTATGGTAATGAGCCGAAATGGCAGAGGCATGAATTTTAATAGATGAAAAAGATAGGCCTTTGTCCAGCATCTCAGTTAAATATTGCAAAATCTGAGGAATATTTGGCACAGCTGTATCAGTTCCTTGTGCCTGGTTACAAGCACAGAATCTCTTCCATTTTCCAGCACAAGATTTTCTAGTACTAGGCCTTCTGGCTTCCAAAATGACATCCATCACAGCTTTACTGAGAGGTGTGTTTTGTACGACTATATTATCCGCCATGCTGCCAGGTTTAAAGTCCTGAGTTGGCTGTGCAGGATCTGATTGTTTTGCTGGTACAGTAGATGAGGTATTGGAGGTAAGGCCCAAGCTGGGCATTGAGACAAGTTCCTTAGTATTGGACACCAGTACTGGCGGGGCCAGTCTGGGGCAATCAGTATCATCTTTGGCTTCTCCTGTCTGACCTTTAGGAGTACCTTGGGGAGGAGAGGCAGTGGGGGAAAGGCATATACTGATAGGGTGTCCACTTTCCATGCTTGTCTGTGATAAATCCTTGTGCAGAATCTTTTTAGTTGGTAGTTGTGAGGGGAGGCGAACGGATGTCCGGGCATCCGCATTTCCTTGTTATCATGCTGAAGACTTGTGGATCCAGCTGCCACTCGTAGAGATCCATGAGGTTTCTGCTTAGTTCGTCTGCCAGAGTATTTTTCCTTCCTGGCAGGAACTGTGCCTGTAGATGTACTTGGTAAGTCAGTGCTGTGTCACACAAAGTCATGGCTAGTCTGCAAAGGGGGTAAGAATGTGTGCCCCCCTGCTTGTTTATATACTACATGACCATGGTGTTGTCTGTCTTTATCAGTAGTTGCCCCGGATGAAGTAGGTCCTTGAAGGCTGTTAGGGCATTTTGAACAGCTAGCATCTCTTTTTGATTGATATGTAGATGCATTTGGTTTGAGGTCCATGTGCCCTGAATGCATCTTCCTGCCATGTGGGCCCCCCAGGCATAATCTGATGCTTCTGTTGTTAGTGTCTGCCTGGCTGGGGGTAATGTGAATGGCTGCCCCTTGTTTTGGTGACAAGCCTTTGCCCACCATCGAAACTCTTGATGCAGGCAGGGAATGAGAGTAATCATAGTTTCCAGGCTGTGGCAATGTTGAGTCCAAACACCTTTTAGGCACCATTGAAGTTTCCTCATATGCAGTCTTGCATATGGAACTAGTAGGATGCAAGATGCCATGAAGCCCAAAGCCTGCAGAATTTTTCTTGCAGATAACTGGGCCTTTGTTGCCAACATTTTGAAATAGGTAGTCAGTTGCCTTTGTTTGTCTGGCATGAGATAAGCCATCTGGGCAGTTGTATTTAAGCTTGCATCCAGGAATATTATCTCTTGAGAGGGTACTAGTTTTGATTTCTTTTCGTTGACTGTGTACCCTAGACATGTTAGAAGTCTTTTCACAAACGCCAGATGTTGTAGAAGAATGTCCTTGTTCTCTGGTTGAATTAGACAGTCGTCCAAGTAAGGATATATTTGTATTCCTCTTTGTCTGCTGAATGCAATTACTGGTGCCAGGCACTTTGTAAAGACCCTGGGTGCAGTAGATAAGCCAAAGGGCAGTGCAGAGAATTGGTAATGCATTGAGCCAGCCTTGAATCTGAGGTATCTTCTGTATATTTGTCTGATTGGGACATGCAGGTATGCCTCTTTTAGGTCTAAAGTCACAAGCCAAGCGTTCTTGCCCAGAAGCTACTGCAAAGTCAACATCTTGAATTTTGGTATATCCAGGAATGTGTTCAGAATAGATAGGTCCAGTATTGGCCTCCAGGCCTTGTCCTTTCTGGGTACCAAGAACAGTCTTGAGGAAAATCCTTGTCTCTGCTCTTGCTCTGGTACTTGCTGAATGGCCCCCATGTCCATGAGGGATGAGACTTGTTTTTGTGCTTCTGCCCATTGATTTTTTGGCAGATCTGGCCAGCCGTTTGCCTTTGGCAGGGTATGGAAATGGAACTTGCATCCTTGTGACACGATATTTAGAACCCACTTGTCCTGGGTTATGATGTGCCAATTTTGAGAAAAAAGTGCTAATCTTCCCCCCAAGTGTGCTGCCAGGAGAAAAGTGCTTGGTGCAGGCAGGGGGAAGTCATTGGGACTGTTTCCTGTATGGTTGTGATTTGTCTTCTCCAACTTTGGAGGTAGAAGCAAACCATTGCTTTGACCTGTATGAACCTTGCGCCTGGGTCTGCCCCTTTGAGGTCTGTCTGACACAGGAAAGGACCAGTTTTTTGTTGGTCAGTTTCTACTAAACCTAGGTGGCTGTACTTGTAAAAAATCTTTGACAGTTTGCATAAATTTAGCTTGTCCTCCATTTTCTTTAACACCTCTTCTGCCTTAACACCAAACAAAGTACCATGCTGTACAGGTGCATCTAATAATTTAACTTTGACATGATCAGGCAGATTTCGTTCCTTTAACCAAGCATACTTCTTATTTACAGAACCCGTAACTGCGGCCCTGCAGGAGGCCTCCAAAGCATCAAAACCACATTGCAAAGTATGCTTTCCAACTTGTTCAGCTGCATGCAATAAATCCTGCATTTCCTTGTTTTCTGCACATTCAGACTTTAACAACAATTTCTGTTTAAGCAATGCCATGACATGTTGCCGATATCTGAGCATATGAAACTGACAGTTTAAGGCCCTTATAGCCAAGGTAGCAGATGTGTAAACATTTTTTCCCTATCTATCCAGTGCCCTAGAATCTCTGTCAGAGGGGTTACGGTTTTTTGCAGCGGAAGCCTTAACTCCTTTGGGACCCTGTGAAATAGTTTCTGGGTCTGCAGCAGGGTTTTTAAAAAGGAATTTATGAGAGTCAGGAGCCCTGTAAATATCTGTCAGGCTTAACTGGAGCTGGAGATAAGGAGTCAGGGGTAAGACTAGACTCTGAAAACACATCATCTACAATGTTAAACACAGGTGGAATGGCTAGTGACATGTGTTGGGGGTAGTAGATGGAAATCCCTGAGCCTCTTTTTAGATTTTGAAAAATTTTAGCTCTCCCAGTGGAAATGCTCCCTTCATGGTATGCAAAGTATACCCAAAAGAATAGTCCTCTGGAGGAGAAGCTGAAGGTATAGATTCTTCAGCATCAGAATCCTCATGGGGGGGGGAGAATATTCCTGATCAGAAGAGGAATCAGAAGAAATGGAAACCTGATCTGAAGATTCATAGTCAGTCTCTTGCCTAGGCCTCTTATCAGGAGGGGGATGGAAACCCCTGATCAAGGTAATCAAGTCTTCGGCCATTTTGAGCATCTGTTTTTTGGGCATAGAGGCCTGACCACGTGGCTCTTGAGTTTGTTTCTTTGCTTTAGAAGGTGCTTTAGTCTTTGCCTTTGAAGCTGAATCTCTTTAATGTAAAGATGTTTAGGTCTGAATACACCCTCAGAAGCCGGTGCCTGCTCAGCGGCTCTGGACTCATCTGAAGGAATAGTATCCGAGGCTCCAATACCTTGAGTTTCCAGCAGCATGGCCGACTACACGTGGGAGTCGGTAGCGGCCTGCGACTCTAAAGTAGCGAGTGTCAGGGGCTGCGAAAGCACCTCACTGAGAACCGGCGACTGGCTTAGGAGAAGCTTTGTCGTCGGTTTTGGGCCTCGGTTGTCTATCTCTCTCCTTTTCTTTGCATTTTTTGTGAACTCCGGTAGTCGGATGGCTATCCTACAACATTTCTGGATAATTAAACAGGCGTCCAAAATAGTTTAAAGCAAAATCATATAGACGCTTAATAGTGCGTTGGTTAAATCTAGCACAAAACTGACAACCAGAAACGTTGTGATCAGGGCTTAGGCAAGAAATACAGTAAGAATGAAAATCCTTATGAGGTATTTGCTTTCCACAAGAAATGCAATTATTTACTTTTCTGACATCGGTCTGGAGCAAGAAAAATGTTTCCCCAATGGGATACTTGAATTTATTGAGGACTTTGGATCTGAAACTCAAACACGAAAATCTCAGGAGTTGGCTGACTGGCACTTGCGAACTGCTTCTGCTTTGGGCACTGCGTGGCAAGAAAGACTAAAGAAAATGGCGTCGGCCACATCTTTTATACACCTGACGACCTGACGTCAGGGAAGGGGTGACAGCAGCCGACGCAAGACCCAGGACTTTGGAATTCAGGCCGACTGAGGGCAACCTGCCAGCAGCATTACCCAAATGTAATGACTGCAACAGTGAAACACGAAGAACATCAATACATAATTTCTTTCTTATCCTCAACAGTCCACTGTATCGCCTTTATGGTTCATTTTGGCTTATCAGTTTTTGTGGACTGCTACTTCCTTCTACAACAGGCCTATCCCTGGGCCTGGCCTAGCCCCATTGTAGAAATGTTTCCATATTTTGAGGATTCTATACTGCCATTTTTTTCCAATCCTGGCACCAGTGCACCCAGGTATCTTTTTAATTTTTTAACCTACTTCTGTCCATGGCATACGGTATATAAAAAACAGTCTACATATGAGTGTCATCTTGGTGAGATTTTGTAAAAAACAGGGCCCACCTCGTGAAGGTACTCACCAAAACTTGAGGATGAATTCAATTCCAGCAACACTGCTCTCCTTTGCTTGCCGACTTCTCTCTCCATTCGGACTTACAGTACAGGCTGGCCCATGGTAGCTTACTGTAATCACCATGACCTTGTGGAGTCCTGAAAATCTTCCATTGCCCACCCAGGGTTTTATTTATTTTTTTACTATAATTTCCAAAGTTCAAAAGGAACATAATTAGTGGGGAAAATCTAAACATGCCAAACATAAATATGTATGTGTATAGATGGATATAAATATATATATATATATATATATATATATATATATAAAAAAAAAAAAAATATATATATATATATATATATACATATAAATATATATTCATTTATCCATCTGTGACTATTTCTAACTCTCAACTTGTAGAATTTACAACAATGGACAGAGAGGTACCCAAGTAAAATAAGAAACTACAAACACCAAGGCTAGACCACCACTTTTAATACTAAATACAAAAACAAATGTCTCTAATAAGTGCATTCATTACGATCTGAAGAAGGCTTTAGCTAAAAGTGCTTACTGAAGACATGGTTTGATTTTGTGTTTAGTATAAAAGCGGTGTTGTTTTAAACCTGTAGTTTATTTTTTACTGCTATTATTCCTTCTCCATGGTGTCTAGCCTTGGCATTTTGCAGACTATTTTTAACTCCTAATAGGCTGAAGTAATAGAGATTAACCTGATTATGGCAAAGTATCAGTTCAGAACTGCAGGTTTTTATAGAAGCCGCAAAACAAGTGTAGTTTCATCAATACACATTTTGTTTATTTATTTTGCTGCACTAAAGTCTTATTTCATAAATAACCACTCATTTGTAAAGTAAATGTCCCAAACACTGACTATGGATCACACTCAAGCAGCAGTCTACTTGAAAAAACATGGTTGGACTCCTCTCCTGCTCTGGAATATATGAAACTAGTCAGTAGACTATCCAGAAGAAAACATATTGATTGTTACATAGGCTAAACAAGACAGAGTGATCACCAACTGTACTTCTTATCCTAAGATGAGAAATTCTGACCACTTGAGCATCCACTGGGAGACACCAGTTACATACCTGACAAAAATCCAGCTATACATGTCTTAATATTAAGATATCAAGGTAACTATGAAGTTGTCTGCAATCACCTAAACAAATGGATTTAGCACACAATTACACCCTAGCTACCTGGGAAACAGTGTTGAGACAGCCTGTAGCAGAAACTAACAGAAATGACTGACTAATTAGCCCCTAGTCTCAACATACACCACCATACTGGAACAAAACAATCCATAAATTAATGAATTAAAATGCATACAATGGATAAAACTTCCCTTTATAAGTAAACAGTGACAGGAAGATGATGCAAGTCCACAGTGGGAGAAAAACTATGAACATTAAGGCAATATATGATCACAACAAACCATAATCCCAACAGACACTAATAAAATAAAACCTCAAAACTAAAAAGCATCATGAAAAAACAGCAGCATGCAACATGCAAAAAAAAAAAGTTTAATAACGGTTAAGTGCTTTTGATCTTGTTAAAAGAACTTCATCAGAATAGTTTAACAACAGTTGACTTCCTGTTTTATGACACTAATACACAAACAGTAACCAATCAGATACATGGACATGCAAAAAGAACAGATACATTTTTTTTACTTACATTATTAAAAAAGTCAACTTAAGCAGTTAATACAACTAAAAACACCATTTTGAATTTATAGGAAGTTTTTTTAAAAGGTTTTTATAACTATATTACTGTTTAAAAATCACAATCTTAAAACAGATGACTCGATATGCAAAACACTATTCATGGAAATCTGGTTGTTTAACCCAAGGGCTTGCATAACTTTAAGCAGTAACTGCCAATATAAATAGAATTGGTTAGTCAGTCTAATTTGCCTTCCCAACCCCGCCCCTTTAAATATGAGCACTTTTTCTAAAATGAAGTATTAAGGCACAGACAACTCAAAAAAGTTTGCAAAATGCAAATGTTACATCCTTACTCATTATAGCATATAGATGTTCATAAATATTTTGCTGAAGTGCAATTTCAGTCTTACTTGCATAAAATGAAAGGCAAGTCACGCAGGTTGCCAAATATACTATCACATTAGTACTATAATTTAATTTCCTTTACAAGGAATCAGCCTGTGGTAGCCTTCAAATGTTGTATTAATACTATCTAATATAAACCTGCATTGCTTGCACATATCACATTTTTTCATACCAACATTACATTTCTGGGATGTATCGATATTACTTTCCAAAAAATCCTTCAGATTGTTACCCCTTTTAAAACAAAATTTCAGCACCTCACCCAGGGTTCAGGTAAGAACTTCTACTCCAAATGTAATCGAGTAGTTCCTTTCAATAACCCTTTCTATTTCACTGGCCAAATTATAATGCAAAATCATGGTCTTCCAATTTGCATTACCATTGTTTTTTTCATATTTATGTGACGTATCTCTGCACACGAAGATTGGTTTAAAATTACTTTTCCTTTTATCCATGAATTTATAAGCTATTTAATTTAAAAGGACTGAAGGGTATTTTCTACTAACAAACATTTCTTTCAAAATTTGTAATTCATTAACAATTATTCAGTCATTAGACATTAAGCAGGACAATCTAATCATTTGCCCCTTGAGATTACTTTTTTGCCATAAAGGGTGATTACTTGTGTGAAGACTGGTAGAGAAGGGTGAAGGCTGCCAGCCTAGCCAGATAGAATTCTGCAGATAATTCTGTCATTTGTAAATATAAATGTAAACTACAGACTTGTCTTAAATGTAAAGAAATACTGTTACATGTGGAACTGGAAATAAATCTAGCAACAGTGCACTCTACTGACCAAAGTAAAGCATGTGTTGACTCTTTGATGTAGCAGTTGTGCCGAAAAGTCTAGATGAAGAAATTCTTTCTATTGTTTTAACCAAGAGTTAAATTGCTAGATTTTAACATGCAAATGTATTTTTATTGCTCTGTTCCTGACCAGCTGCAAGATAACAAAATGGAGATATTAAGAATGTAAATACAGTTAATGTGTAGCCTGGGAACTCCAGGAAAGTGTAAAAAATGATGTAATGTTTATCAGAACTGCAACAGCAATTTAAACAGAGAGAATCAAAAGGCATTAAGCATTTTTGTCTTGACCATCCAACTCACAGCACTCTGCCTGTTTTCTTATGCAACTTATCTTAGACTTGTGTTTTCTTTTAGGGATAGCTAGAATGATTAGACTAAGTGTTTTTCTGTGATGTCAGAACTGTACTACTGAATTATTTTAAGTATTTCTGTGTGATCTCTGAATTTTTGACTAGCACTGTAGAGTAGAAAGTATTGTCGTGTGATTTTAATTTATAATTATTAAATATTTTAAAACCATTTAACTGTGGTTGGTTTGTGTAGAGATAATTTAAGCTCTAGAGTACATTGCATTTTTATAGAGTTTACTGTCCAAGTCACTCCAAATAAGCTTTGACTGTTATTCATATTACCAATAATATTGCACAGTAATAATTTTAAGGGCCTTTGAGTAGCTGATAATTATTAGCTGGGTGGTGGGAGGATACTACCGTATAGTCAGAGTAAAGGGGCACAGCTGGAGAACCTATGCCAGCTTTCACCAGAAGTGTCAGTGTAGTTGTATAAACTATCTCAAAATGTGGGTGTGTCAGTTACTTGGGCAAGGACACAAAGCACTGGTTGGACAGAGAGGGTGCTGGAGATTTTAGCTTGCCCAGCTAGGCTGAGATCTGGACCCTATAGCTGTGCCAGTGGGGAGTCTTATTTGGGACCTGGGGAGCAAGGGAGCAACCAGCACCGGGCTGTCTGTGATCTCCGTGTGCTCTTAAGGGAAATTGCACTTTACTGTGTGTATTTGTTATCCTTTCCTCATATAGGAGATGCCCTCTCTGGTGTTAGTGGTGAGGATTGAGGCTCTTTGATTGCTGGGGTCAGGGCACGGGTGTCACAACTTGAAAAATACAAATTCATCTACATATTTTAGATTAATAGCAGTTTCCGTGCTTTAAAACCCGCATTTGCACCAGTATACAACTCCGCACAGCTCCTCGTGGTGTCCTGCAGAGTGATACAGGCAAGAGAGAGATCCAATAGAGACATTTCCAGATTTAAGTATTTTTCTCTGTTTTTTTGCTCCGACTGCCTTTTCCCACCTAAAAAGCGAATTTCTAACTGATCCGTGTGTGCTTTAAACAGTTTAAATTGCATTTGCCTTCTGCTTTTTACAGTTTTTGCACTTGTTTTATATCAATTTAAGTTGTTTTTGTATTGTATAACTGTTGTAGGTTACACACTAAAGTACGTTAGCCTGTTTATAGTATTTACAGTGTTTTCTGTGTTTTTCTGCTGTTTCCTGAAAAAAAAAATTTCGTTTCCCGCCTTTGCTGAACTACATTAGTCCAAATTTCAGGTTTTGCTGAATTCCGGAATGTGGTATAGTTTCCTGTGTTGCCCATATCCTTACTTGGATAGGAGGAAGCTTCTCTGTTCACCAGTAAGAGTGGGAGCTTTGAGCAGCCTATCTGGCCCTGGAGGAGTGGTCTCAGCCCTGAAACTAGTAGCTTATTGGCGGTTTTAGGTCAATTCCTATCTCTTTCAGTTTCCCTGCTTTAAAACCTGCATTTGCACGATTTTGCGCTAACACAGCACCGGGCAGCGCCACTTAAATGGGTTTAAACTATTCCTGGCTCCACAAAGTCTGCTCTTCACTTTTTCCCTTAGAACTGTTGTAGATCTCAAAGTAAGCACTCTATTTTCATTCTAAAGGCCTGCACTTGCTCGTATAAGTAATCTTATAAGTAAGCACTAATAAACTAAAGCACTACACCCTCTTATACTCCCTTTAAGTTCTTGGCTCCCTCTTATACTCCCTTTAAGTTCTTGGCTCCCTATTGGTCCTTTTTGATCAGTCAAAAAGTAGTTCCTTATACTATTCTGGCATGTCCAAAAGTCAGTTTCGGGTTTACTCTCCAGTTCAGCTGGTGAATCTGGGAATCTTGAGGCAATGTTACAACTGCCTTATGTACACAGATCACCCTCTCTTCCTCCCAACAAGCTCAAATATATGAGAGAGATGCAACTATACAGCCAAACTGGAGGCTGAGCTCTCTCAACCCAGTACTAACGAAGTCAGTCAGGAGGAGAAGGTAACCACACACACCACAAATCCAGTCTCACAAAGACCTATCGCAACAGCAAAGCAAACACATAAACACACAAAAACATACTCGAAGGCTCTAAATAAAAATCTGCTCAAGCAGCAGAGACCTCCAAAGCAGACATCCAAGCAACTGCTACACCACAATACCCACATATCACATAGTTCACAAAGTCAGTGTGCCACACAGTCACAGCCCTTAAGGCTAAACAACACACCTAATACACTTGTAATAGGTGACTATTGTCAGACACACTGACGTCCCACTCACCAGGTTGAACAAGGAGAAGGTCACTGTAAGCTGCCTGTCGGGTGCCAAGATCCGTCACATAACACAAGCACTCAGGTCACTCCAAAGCATTGTCCATGCTGGTGTGAATGACCTGAGATGTACCTCCCTGGACTACATGAAAAGAGACAGAGGAGATCTCTGATCATGTAGCCCAGGCCGGTATGACCCTGACCTTGAATAGCATCTTACCCTCACCAAGAATGATGCCACAGTATACAGACAAAATGATCAATTTTAACAATTGACTAAAGTATTGGTGTCATTCAAAGAGGATCCAGTGTCTGTCAGCCTGGGATGACATGCTCGACAAGCCACACTGCTTCGCTAGGGATGGCTTGCACCTGTCACCCCTGGGCTTTCGAATACAGGCTAAGGCTCTTGCCAGCCCCATAGTGCCTTTTTTAGGCAAGGCTCAAAAGACAAACCCACCTCCATAGACAACACAAGGAAAAAGAAACTAAGGGTAATGCTGCTCAATACCAGAAGTCTAAACCTCAAGATGCACGCACTCGAGGCTCTCCTCAGTATGGAGAATATCGATATCTGTGCAGTAACAGAAACCTGGTTCGAGGCTCTCGAGAGCACCCCAGCACTAACAGGTTATACCTCATACCATGCTTTTTGGCCCCAAAACTCGGACCGAACCACAAAAGGAGGGGGAGTATCCATATTCATCAAAGATACCCACATCTCCAGGTTAGTGGCCTGCATGAAGCATCGGAGACTATCCATGGGCAATTAACAGTGGGCAAAACTGCCTTCCAGTTTGTAGCCTGCTACAGACCACCCTCCCAAACTCAGGAACCCCACTCGGCTTTCCTGAGAACACTGGAGAATATGAAGGCCTCTCCAAACACCATTATACTGGGTGACTTCAACTACCCAAACATAGACTGGGAGCACTACTCAAGCCCCAACACCCTCACCCAACAGTTCCTAGAATTTATAAACTCAAATGCTATGGAACAACTGGTCACCACTCCCACAAGAGGGGAAAACATATTGGATCTGGTCATCACCAACATGGAGTCTCTATGTTCCACACCAGAGGTATACCTCTCATTTGTAAGATCAGACCATAAACAAATCTCACTGGACATCCATATTCCGTCTCCACCCCTAGCCAAGGAAACCACGGTGAAGAACTTCTCAAAAGCAAACTTCACACTTCTCAAAACAGAGGTGGAATCCTTCAAAGCCCCCCGGCCAGTGGAAAATACGGCCCAAACCGCAGAATCCTTTACAAGCGCATTCTATGGACACCTACAGGAATGCATGGATCGTGCTATCCCAAATAAAACCAAGACTCACTCCTCCAAAGGCAGGAGACCTGTCTGGTGGACCCCAGCCATAAATAAGCTATACAACAGAAGGAGGAAGCTACTACATGATAGAGCAAAATCCCAAAAAGGGAATGCATCTCTGATCAGTACTAACAAGGAACTACGATCCCTCATAAAATCATCTAAGGCCAGCTTTGAAAGAAAAATTGCACAAGACGCTAAAGACAATCACAAGGCCTTATTTAGTTATGTCAGGAACTTGGGTGGCAACTCCCAGATATGCTCTGAGTTAGTGCAAAATGACAAAAAATACACTGAACCCACAGATGTTGGTGTTGCCAACATCCTGTCAGACAGGTTCAGTGCAAACCCCCCCTTCCCCCCCAAAAGAGCAAATGTCTATCCCAGAGTGTAGCCTCCCTGACATCACAGATGCACAGGTGAGAGCTGCCCTCTCCAAAGCAAGAAACACAGCATCAATGGGACCGGACGGTGTCCTGGGCTGCGTCTTACACGAGCTCCAAAAAGAACTGAACCCTCCCATCATGTCACTGTTCAATCTCAGCCTTACTACAGGATATGTACCCAAGGAATGACGTACAGCAACAGTGGTCTCACTCCACAAAGGTGGTGCCACAATGGACCCCGGAAACTATCTCTCTATAAGCCTGACTAGACTGGTCTGCAAAGCTATAGAGTGTATCATGGAACTCATAAACAAAGACATTGGGAACCTCCAAACACTGGATCCTACCCAATTCAGCTTTGTTAAGGGCAGATCTTGCCTCTTGAACCTGGTTGACTTCTTTGAAGCAGTCATCAAGGCCATAGACGAAGGGAAGGTAGTCCACACAGCCTACCTGGACCTCGCAAAAGCCTTTGACACAATACCCCACTTGGGCATCATAAATAAGCTCACCAGCTTAAATATCAACCCCTATGTCACAAGATGGGTTGCAAATTGGCTCAGGGATAGAACCCACATGGTCAGAATTGCAGGTGCTATGTCAGACTCTAAACCAGTTACAAGTGGCATCCCACAAAGCTCAGTCCTGGGACCTCCCTTGTTCGGTATATATTTCTCTGAGGTACAGGCTAACACGGGAGGACTATGGCTGAACAAGTTCACGGATGACTGCAAACTGGGTGTCAAAATCGACATCGCTGACTGACACAAACATCCTCCAAAAAGGTCTCACAGAGACGGATAACTGGTGCCAGAGCCATGGCCTAAAGCTAAACGCCAAAAAGTGCATAGTCATCCCCTTTGGGAAAAACAAAGTGCCCACAAATTACCACATAGGTGGTAATCCATTACGTATGGAAGAAGTAATTAAGGATTTGGGGACCCAAGCAGATAGCAATCTCTCCTTTGACAATCACGTTGCCAAAGTGGTTAGAAAGACCTTCTATATAGCCCACCTTATCACGAAAGGGTTCACATCTAGATCAAGAGAGGTCATTGTGCCCCTCTACTCATCAGACCCATAATTGAATACAATGCCCCATTTGGGATGTACCTTACCAGACACCTGCAGCAACTGGAAAGACCCCAAAAGTACCTCACCAAGAGGATCAAGGGACTCAAACAGATGCCCTATGCAGTTAGGCTAAAGAAACTCCAGCTCTACTCAGTTTCTTACCGCCTACTCAGAGGCGATCTGTGCCTGATGTATAAAGTCATGTCCAACCCAGAATTAATGGACATGCTCCACCTCAGGAAATCCAAATCCCTTAGAGCTACACGCTCCAGGGACTTAAACCTCAGCACAGAAATAAATAGGACATGCTGGAGGGACAGATTCATATCCCAGAGGCTCCCCTCACTCTGGAACAAAATCCCAATCCATGTTAGGTAGAGCCCCTCAATGACCCTCTTCAAGAGAAATCTTGACGAGTGGATGGGAGATCGTAGGTTTACCCCTGGGATCTCTTCTGTGCCCCTACTAGACAGGGACACAGTAAACTAACCTTAAAAGGGCTATCTTCTGTGACCTACTAAACAGAGGCACAGTCAACTAATCTAAAAGGGTGGCGAAAGCCAAACACACTCTGGCTAGGCTTATAAATGCTCTAGGGCAGACAGCCTAGTATCAACCTATGAACCTATTTCTCATCTCTATAAATTTTTAGTAACATCCAAATAGTTAATGGTATCATAATTTTCCTTGTGTGATTTGAAAAAAAATGCAACGACTATTGCATAAATACATAAAATAAGCTTGTTGAACCAGATCACAATATAAATCTCATCTAAAAAGTATAGGTATAATTTAATACTTGACCAATAAACACTTAAAAACATACTTAGCCTCCTACTTCCACATAATTTATTGGCAAAAGTAAATGCCACAGCAGGGCCATGACTACCTCTTTTTACCTGATGGAAGTAGTCACATTCAAAAAAGACATAATTGTTCCCCAAGTCTATCTCCATACACTGTCCAATTAATAAAATATATTGGTGACTAAATCTGAGGGTCTCTATCATATGAGCGAATAGGAAAAAAAAACGCGAATGCTCACAATCTCGAAAGTGCCTGATCTCGAACTTGCTATTGTGGGCGGCTGAGCCACCCACACACCCCCGCTAAATATATATTCCAACTCCGTGATCGCACTACACTAAGGAAAGTGCAAATATTCCATTCTTCACTGTACCACAATCTCAGAAAAAGCACTTTGAGGTCCGGTACTTTCAAGATCATGAGTGTTCGCAGTTTTTCCTATTCGCTCATATGATATAGACTCAAATCGGAGACACCCCATCAGGGCCTTGTGAAACCATTGCAAACCAACATCATCTGGTATGACCAAGAAAAGGTTTCCACATCTTTTGATTAACAATGAAAGCTCTTAAAGTTTATTAAAAAATATTTCTTGCATGTTACATGCTTGCATTTTTTCATAATGCTTTATAGTCTGAATACTGGTTTTGCTTTCTCAGTAGGGCAGCAAGTTTTGCCACCTGGCAGTGTGAACCTTGGCTCTAGATGATTTTAACTACTGAAATGACCCCCCGACCATGTGTGCAAAAATTGGAAAAGGGGTTGTGGGTGGGTATGGCCACTGGCATGGTACACCCTGATTCAGCCAAGATAATAAATACAGTCTCCAATTAATCAATTGTAAATAACTTAGCTGAATTAAATACAGATATAATAGACTACATTAAGAAACAGTTGCCAAAAAAAGAATGTCCAAGACAATACTATGTCAAAGAAATTTGTTTACAGAGGTGTCCCAAAGGGGTTAGTTTTGGGACCTTTAGAGAAGGGTGACAAAGATATTAAATAGTATACACAAATACATATATTCTGACAAAGAGTTAAAGTATGGATCATCATCAGAACTATTAAAAAGTCACTTCCTACTCCTTAAACAACCAATATAGCAATGTGATTTTATAGTGAGTATATATAATAAATATAAAACAAAATTCTAATCCTCATATTTTAAACACTACTTATATACATATAAATTCACTTAAAAATATTTTAAAAGCATTGTGATTGACTATTTCTTGTCTGATCTTAAAATAACCGCAAGCATTACAACAGTGTTGAATTCAAAAGTGATATACTTGAAACAATTAAACCCAATTTAAGTGTATAATTAATAAATTTCATGTCACTATAAAATCTAATAAATACTGGAACCGTAAAAGATTTTTACTATAATCTACCCACTCTCAAGCTCAAAACACCCAAGAAAGTACAGTTGTGTATACTTACCATAAATGCAGATGTTCGAGTGTCTTCACTGTTGCAGTCATCACTGTAGGGTTCTTCCTGCCGGCAGGCAGCCCTTGGTCGGCCAGAATCCCAAAGTCTGGGTCTGGCGGCGGCTGTTCAGTCATGCTCCCTGACGTCAGAGCGCCAGGAGTACAAAGCTGCCAGCCGACACCATGTTCTCCAGTTTTTTTTGCCCCAGATGTCAGGTGCCCAAAAATGAAGGCTAATAGTAAAACAAAAATGTAACATACAACAAACCCCATACCCTGTAGCAAATACACCTCAGAAGAAGGGTGAAGTAGGAAACCACACTAATGAAAGTATAAGAGGGGACAGGAGGGTGGGTAACCCAGACTGCAACAGTGAAGACGCTCGAACATCTACATTTATGGTAAGTGTACACAACTGTACTATGTTCATCGTGTTTCACTGTTGCAGTCATCACTGCAGGGTTGAATCCCAAAGCTGATGTAGAGGGTGGTGGTTATAGAGTAGAAGGGACGGCTAGAAGGCCCTGCAAGACTGCAGAAGCAAAGCCTGCCCTAGACTTAGAGTAAAGTGGGAGATTATAGTGCTTAGAGAAAGTGTGCACTGAACTCCAAGTTGCAGCTTCCAAAATATCTTTGATAGGTACTCCCTTGAGAAAGGCAGCTGAAGTAGCAGCAGCTCTGGTAGTGAATCCTAATTTTTCCTGGGATTTGCTTTCCATGATGAGAGTAACAAAATCTGATTCCATGAGCAATCCATTTAGAAATGGTCTGTTTTGAAATAGCTTTGCCTTGGGAATTTATTGCATAAGAAAAACAGTTGCTCTGTTTTCCTGATATCCTTGTCTGTCCAGGTAAAAACGAAGTTGCCTGTGTACATCCAAGGAATGCAAGATCCTTTCTCCCTTATTTTGTGGATTAGTGAAAAAAGTTGGCAGGTGAATAAGTTTGATTTAACGCCACTTTGGAAACCACTTTAGGCATGAAAGTAGGATTAGTCCTTAAAGACACCCTGTCTTGATGAAAAATAATATAAGGTTCCACAGCCATGAGTGCTTGTAACTCTGAGACTCTCCTGACTGAGGTCAAAGCCAGTAGGATAGCTGTCTTCCATGATAAATACTTAATATCAGATGTGGCAGCAGGCTCAAAAGGAGGCAGAGTGAGTTTTTCCAGAACATAGTTGAGGTCTCAGGCAGGTATGGGTGGTGTCCTAGGGGGGCTTAAATTCTCTGCTCCTCTGAGATATTGTTTCAGAAGTGGATGCGAAAAGATTGGAGGATCTGTATTGTAATGTGCAGAGATAGCTGAGGCATGTATTTTTACGGAGGAGAAGGATAAACCCTTATGTAGCATGTCTGTCAGATAATTTAAAATCAATGGGATATTAGGAATGCGAGGATCCGAATCCTGAGCATGCATCCAGGTGCAAAATCTCTTCCATTTACCTGCATAAGATTTTCTAGTGCTAGGCCATCTGGCTTCCAAGATGATATCCATGACCTGTTTGGGAAGGGTAGGATTAATCATAGACCCTGAATTCGCCAGGCTGCGAGTTTTGATACGAGAGTGCAGAACCTGGCCCTGGTGTTGGGACAAAAGATTTGGAATCTGAGGTAAAATCCAAGGAGGCTCCTGGGATAGATTCATCAGTGTTGAGTACCAAAATTGACGAGGCCAATTTGGGGCCAGTAAAATCATCTTGGGTTTGTCCTGCTTGATCTTTAATAACACCCGTGGAAAAGAGGTAGTGGAGGAAAAGCATACCCCGAGAGGTTTCTCCAACTGAATGAGAGAGCATCCACTTTCCATGCTAGTTTGTGAAATGTCCTTGTGCAAAAAATCTGTAACTGGTGGTTGAGGGGGGATGCAAATAGATCTATGTCCAGGCAGCCCCAGGCCTCTGTAATCATCTTGAATATTTTTGTGTCTAGCATCCACTCGTGTGGGTCTGAAAGGTTCCTGCTCAGGCTTGTCTGCCAGAATATTTCGTTTCCCTGGCAGGAACTGAGCTTGTAGATCCACTTTGCAAGCTAGAGCTGTGTTCCATAGAGTCATGTCTAGTCTGCAAAGGGGGTAGGAGTGTGAACTCCCCCTGCTTGTTTATGTACTACATAACTGTGGTGTTGTCTGTCCATATCAGTAGTTGTCCTGGCTGTAGAAAATCCCTGAAAGCCAACAGGGCATTCTGTACAGCTAACATCTCCTTTAAATTGATATGTAGGTGCATCTGATCCTCTGTCCAAAAACCTTGCAGGCCTTTCCCCTGCAAGTGGGCTCCCCATGCGTAATCCGAGGCATCCGTGGTTAACACTTGGCTGGCTGGAGGCAGACTGAAGGCTTTCCCTTTGTTGTGAAGACATGCCATGGTCCACCAATGGAATTCCTTTTGTAGGCAAAGCAAGACAGCAATCTGTGTGTCTAGACTGTGGCAATGCTGGGACCATACACTTTTTAGGTACCATTGTAATTTTCTCATATGTAGTCTTGCATTTGGTATGAGAAGGATGCAGGAGGCCATGTAACCCAAAGCCTGCAGGAATTTCCTTGCAGTTAGCTGAGACATTAACACCAAGGTTTTGAAAGTTGAAGCCAGCTGTAGTTGTTTTTCGGATGTCAGGAATGCCATCTGAGTTGTTGTGTTTAGAAGAGCACCCAGAAAAGTTATCTGTTGTGTGGGTGTCAAATTTGACTTTTTTATGTTCACAGTGAATCCCAGGTACTTGAGTAGATTTTTAACAAATTCCAGGTACTGGAGTAAGACCTCCTTGCTGTCTGCTTGAATAAGGCAGTCATCCAGATAAGGGCAAATTTGAATTCTCTTGAGTCTGCAATAAGCTACTACTGGTGCCAGGCACTTGCTGAAGACCCTGGGCGCAGTAGACAAGAAAAAGGGCAGCGCAGAGAATTGGTAATGTTTCGAGCTGGCCTTGAACCTGAGGTATTTTCTGCACTCCTGTCTGATAGGAATGTATAGGTAAGCCTCCTTTAAATCCAATGTCACCATCCATGCATTTTTGCTCAACATTGGCAGGAGCTGCTGCAGAGTAAGCATCTTGAACTTTGGTATCTCCAGGAAAGTATTTAAGACTGACAGATCCAGGATGGGTCTCCATGAATTTTGTTTTCTGGGAACTAGAAAGAGCCTTGAGCAAAAGCCTTGTCCCATCTCTGATTGTGGAACCAGTTCTATGGCCCTCATAGCCATAAGGGATCCCACCTGGTTTAATGCCTCTGCCCATTGGTGTTTTGGCAGGTCTGGCCATCCGTTTGGTCTTGGCAAGGTATGAAAGTGGAATTTGTAACCTCTTGAAACTACATCCAGAACCCACTTGTCTTGGGTTATGCAAGTCCAATTTTGTTGAAAAAGACAGAGTTTTCCTCCTAGAGGGGCTTCCAGGAGAGAAGTTCCTGGAGCCATGCAGGGGGAGTCATTGAGCCTGTTGTCTATGAGGTCTGTCCTCTCCACCCCTGTGGGTGGAAGCACTCCACTGTCTAGGTCTGTAAGAGGTCTGTGCTTGAGCCCTCCCTCTGGAGCACCTATATCTACCCCTCTGAGGCCTGTCCGAGCTGGGAAAGGACCAATTTTTAGTTGGCCAATTTCTGCTAAATCTTGGGGGCTGAACTTGTAAGAAATCCTTAACCATTTGCATGGATTTTGCCTTATCCTCCATTTTCTTTATCACCTCTTCAGCCTTAGACCCAAACAAAACATTATGCTGAACAGGAGCATCCAGTAACTTTGCTTTCACTTGATCAGGTAAGTTTTGTTCCTTTAACCAAGCATGCTTTCTAATGACTGTGCCAGTGGCAGCCGCCCTGCATGAAGCCTCCAAGGCATCAAAACCACAGTGTAAGCCATGCTTCCCCACTTGCTCAGTAGCATGCATCAAATCGTGTAATTCCTTATTATCTGCACATGCAGAAATGGTACCTAGCTTTTGTTTCATAACAGACAGCAGGAATTGCTGATATTTTAGCATATGAAATTTACAATTTAAAGCCCTAATAGATAAAGTAGCAGAAGTGTACACTTTTTTGCCCCATCTCTCCAAAGCTCTAGAATCCTTATCTGTCGGAATAGGGTTTTTA
Source organism: Protopterus annectens (assembly GCF_019279795.1). NCBI lineage: Eukaryota > Metazoa > Chordata > Ceratodontiformes > Protopteridae > Protopterus > Protopterus annectens. The sequence goes on from NC_056731.1 coordinate 272,733,296, forward strand.
GCAGAGGCGGCCTTAACACCCTTAGGACCCTGAAAAATGGTTTCTGGATCAGCAGCAGGATTTTTGAAAAGGAACTGGTGGGAGTCAGGGACCCTGTAATATCTGTCGGGCTTAGCAGGGGCTGGAGGAAAGGAGTCAGGAGTTAAATCAGCCTCAGAAAAGGCATCATCCACAATATCCAAAATAGGAGGAATAGCCAGGGGTCTAATGTTGGGGAAGAAGAAGGAAATCCCTAAGCCTTCTCTCAGATTCAGAGTACTCCTGTCCTTTCCAGTGAATGTTCCCTCATGTCATGTAAAGTTTCCCCAAAAGAAAAATCCTCAGGGGGAGAAGCTGATGGAATGGATTCCTCAGCATCAGAATCCTCATAAGGAGGGAAAGTATATTCCTGTTCAGAGGAAGACACTGAAGAAATAGATGCCTGATCAGAGGATTCATAATCCAATTCTTGCCTTGGTCTTTTGTCTGGAGGAGGATGTGAACCCCTAATCATGGTTAGTAAGTCCTCCGCCATTTTAAGCAGCTGTTTCTGAGATTTGGGTCCCGGATCAGAAGAGGCCTGGGCTGGTGTCTTTGATTTAGAAGGAGTCTTCGCCTTTGTCTTTGCCTTTATCAGAAGCTGTGTAGGCCTGAAAACCCCCTCAGAAGCCGGTACCTGCACAGTGGCTCCGGACCCATCCGAGGGAGCATTGTCCGAAGGTCCTGCAGCTGGAATACTCAAAGGCCTAGTTGGCTCCTCGTGGGAGTCTGTTTCGGCAATCGGTTCTGAAATGGCCGATGACAGGGGCTGCGAAAGCGCCTCACTGACGACGGCCAAACCTGTAGCTGGCTCTGCTTGTAAACCGTCATCTGATTTGGACTTCGGAGGCCTGTCCTTATCCTTGTGTCGTTTGTGAACTCCGGTAGTCGGAAGCGTGTCCGACAACATTTTATAATTAAATTGCCTGCCAAAGTAGTGAAAAGCAAAATCGTACCTCCGCTTAATAGTACATTGGTTAAATCTAGCACAAAACCGACAACTAGCTACGTCGTGGTCAGGGCCTAAGCAAGGAATACAGTTAAGAGTGGAAATCCTTATGAGGTATTTGCTTCCTACAAGAAATACAATTATTAACTTTTTCTGACATCGGACTGGAGCAAGAAAAAAGTTTCCCCAACGGGGTACTTAGCTTTGAGAAGAAGAAGTAAGTCTTCGGACTGAAGTACAAAAAAATATCAGGAGTCAGCTGAATGGCACTTGCGAACTGCTTCCACTGCACGGCAAGAAAGACTGGAAAACATGGCGTCGGCTGGCAGCTTTGTACTCCTGGCGCTCTGAATTCAGGGAGCATGACTGAACAGCTGACGCCGGACCCAGACTTTGGGATTCTGGCCGACCAAGGGCTGCCTGTTGGCAGGAAGAACCCTAGAGTGATGACTGCAACAGTGAAACAAGATGAACATCTGGGTGGCATCGAACAGCAGCTGCCAGTATAAATCCCTAAATTTCAGAAATGCCTCCTAGTTTCCACATTTTTCATCTTTAACAATCTTCTCTAAAATAAAAAAAAAATTAAAACCTTGGCAACTCCTGTCACGTTTACTTAAGGCATTAAAGTCATCTTTCTTCTTTTAGTATACTCCTGATCTCATAGGAGCCTGAACTATATGGTAATACCACAGTATGTGCTAAGTTACCCTTTTCCCTGTCAGGAATAGGCAACTTATCAGGGAATTTTAATATTGGCTGAAAATGTACAAGTCTTTCTCTAGTAACTTCATTGGCAAGGTCATCATCCAACATAGTTGTAGGATATTTTCTCTCCACAAACATTTCTTTCAAAATCCCAATTTAGTGTCTGAAGACATAGTCCTCAGATATTATTCTAGGATAACCTACCATTTGACCTATCATCAAATTTCTTTTTTTCCAATTTGGTTGATTACAAAAATAATGTAAAAAATTATTGGAGTAGGTAGTTTTCCTATAAATTACAGGCTTATACCTCCTCTCCAACCTGTTCATATTTATAACATTCAAATAATTAAAGGAGTCTGTAATCACCTCAAAAGTAAATTGCAAAAAATGACACAATTCCATTCATATTCATTGTTTGGAAGAGTGATATTTTACATTGACCAAATATAGATAATATTCTGCCACTAACATAAAATAAAACCTGACGTAAATGTATACTGAGCCTCCCACCATCAAAGCACTATATTAAAAATGGGGACAGCAGCCACATCCATAGCTACCCAGTTAATTTGTTTGTAATATTTTTCCTTCATAATAAACATAGTCATTACATTAGTAAACAGATGTAAACAGTGTTCACTCTTTAAACTGTAACTATATATCAGTACATTCACAAATGACAAATACTGGCTATCAGGGTTACTTCAATGAATAAGTATTTTGCAAAAATATGTAAATCAGGCTTGTGTGTGAACAATCGACAAAGGGATTTCTTTCAGCAAAAGTGTTAAAGTTTGGGAACAAAAATCTGGACTATCCTTAGTCTACAAATAATTTGGTTAAAACTGCAAGAAGGACCCAGTCAAACTAATGTCTTCACTGTGTACTGCCTGTAGTGGGGGCCTATGGGATATATGCAAATGCTGCCTTAAGGACAAACCAGTTTCTCAGTTGCATGGTTTTTGAATGCCCATGACTTATGACTTTTTTTTTGGTCTTCAAAGGCACATTTAGGCCATTAAAGTCAAACCACAACAGCTGTACACATGCCATGTTTTGGCCTTTTTCTGATATAATCAGAGTGCCTTTGATTTTAATACTACATACCTTGAGATAACAATACTTAAAGATCGTGAATTCACAACTTATTTTAACATTACTGTCAGATGCAGTTTCTTAACAACATTTTAAGTACCGTTAAATCAGGGCATCATGAAGCTATACTGCCTTTGTATACATTTTTGATTCATTCCATCTTGAAACTGATGCTGCCCTTTGAAGAAACAGAAATAACTGAACTAGAAAAAAATCAAGTGGCACTTCACCCAAAAATATAAAGAGACCAAGTGGTTAGAACAGGTTTAATACCTGTTCACAGCTTTATTTTTTATTTTTTTCTTAATACAAACCCCTATTAGGAGTGTTAATCCTGGTTTATAGATGTACGAATGATGAACTACAAGCAATGATTTCATGACTATCAGACAATTAGGTGGCTTATCAAATAAAAAAAAAGAAACTTGGATTTTTTTTTAATTGAAGACTGGTAAGTTTAAAATGAACACCAAAAGAAGTCTTCTCTATGTAAAAGCTGCTTTTGTTCGGCATGAACTACTTCTTGGGACAAGGCAGGTTCCAAACTTATTTATGCTTAAATAAAATCTTGATGAATGGTGTTTTACCACTGTTTACAGGCTTTGCAGTGTGAAATGCAGACTCATGTAGAACCTTTTTTGAGGTTTCTGATACCACAAAACCAGACATACTGAATACTGAGCATTAAATAAAATGCCGCAAAATCAGACATATTGAATACTGAACATTAAACACAATGACGCAAAAGGATGCCCTGAAGAATGCTCTAGTAAACAACAAAAAGCAAGAATACGACTTTAATAAACTGTACCCACTTAAAACTGTTCAGATATTATGACCTCTGCTTCTGCATCATTTCAACGTACTCAAACAAACATCTGAAAAAGATCCCATGCTAACAGGGCTGGCCTTAAGTGAAATGATGTGCTAGGCAAAATAATCCATGGTGCTCCCTGCCCCCCAGCATACCATTCCCCCCATTCTGGACTTCTTACACCACCCAGGTTGTTTGATTCTCTCATGCACTTTGTCTAACTCTTCAGAAAGACAGCATGCAGAAACAGAGTGCCCCTCTTTAACATTAACAGCTACATTCTGTCACACTTTCAGTGTGTGCGTATCAGAATGAAATTTTAACATCTTTGGAAAGCTGTTTTACCTTCTGACACGGTTTGCAATTTGGCAGTCCTCGGTATCAGTCTTCAGTGTGAGATCTGACCTTAACAGTATTAATGGGTTCTTAACAAATGTTTAAGGACAACTACGAACTGTTAAGTGCTTCTTTAACACAAGACCTGATTTTAAGTTTATATTCCCCCCTCATATCAGAGCATAAAAACAGCACTCCATGTACTACATGTGAATTAAGCCCATTAACTGTCCAAAGTACATGCCTTCATAAGCCCAACTCCCTTAGTAAAAATCTACAATATCTTCTTAAGTCACCCCACCCCCTTTTTGTATGAGAAATGGAGACAAAAAAATCTTAAGATATAAATAATGTTTTGTAGATCAGTGAGCAAGAATCTGCAAAAGAAGCAACAAAACAAGCAAAAAATGTAAATCCACCTATGCCAGTTCAAATAGCAGGATGATATTAATATTCAAATGTGTACTGCAAAGCAAGGACCACCACCCTCAGCTTGGTGAAACGTGTTAAAAGATGCTTCTCTGCCTAAGTGAGTGAACCCTAGACCACAACAAATGGGATGCATTTCTGTACTCCTTAAGCAATGCACCCAGACTGACAGACTTCATTAGGGAAGGGTGAAGAAAGGAAAAATCCATTTGTACAAAACTCCCATCTCTAGGCTCAGGGCCAAGTTCCACCAAACCAAGAAAGAAATGATGAATGGAATAAACACAAGGAGGAAATATGAGTGTGAATAATAACTCAAAAGCTAATGTCAACGAGCTGTTCATTCCAGAATTCAAATACGGATGCGTGCCAGAGTAACTGTGAACACTGTTACAGGCTTTAACCACAGAATACAGAAAAGACGGCGGGAATGAACCAATCTCTATGACACAAATGAAAGGATCATATCCTAGGATAACTTTCAAGGAAGGATGGCACAGACGAGAGCAACTTATCTATGAACAGCGAACTGTGAGTATAAAAGTGTCGGAGTGTGTGTGAGGGAGTTATGCAGGAAAACACCAAAAGCCTCTGTTAGCAATCACGGGTATCTTGAAAAAAAGACAACGGGACTGGAAGAAGGACAAATGGAAGCATTTTGTAATGAAATTACTGTCCTCTCAAAATAAAAAAGCAGGAACCTCCTAGGCAGCCCCATGTACCAAAATCATCCATCAGATTAGTCAAAAACATTCAAAGGCTTTTCAGAAACTGCAACATTACAGCTTAAAGAAGGACTATGCAAAAACATTACAAAACTGATGATACTCAGATTTGGAACTGGATACACACCCTCCCGACTTATCAGGCACAACAAACAATTAGCATCAGAGGCCCCTTCAATGTTTCACCAAGATGAAGTAGGTTCTACTGCCTCTTTGTTTGATAAATAGGAACCAAGAATAGGCCCCCAGCTTCTCTAACACCAGTGGCAACCTAACTAGTTAAAATGTATGAAGGTCTCCCTCTCTCGCCCCCCCCACCTTGGATTCCATCCAAAAAAATACAAGAGACATGTACAGTATTGTCTATTTTATAACACTTAAAATCCTCCTCGCAAAACTGATGGGGCGAGTATCTATCTGCTATATCTTAATGTAGTGGTCCTTCTTTAGTGGGTAACTGTTAGGAAGAATCAGGGTAATAAATGTTCAGCATTTATGGAAGGTCACAAAAGCTCTGAAGCACTGAGGAGACAAAAAGTCAACTTTTGAAGTCATGGTCCAAGCAATAATGGCTTGTGGAAATGAGATTCAGTGACCAACTGTTCTGCAACGGGAACATTTTATGAAACACCCTTGGAAGCCCCCCCCCACTCCCCCCCCCCCAAAAAAAGGAGACATGAACAAAAACAAACTGGTTTAAGGACAGTTGGGAAACCACCTTCTACAGAAAATGAGGATTAGTTCTACTCCATGTGAAAATCAAAATAGGGTTCTTTATAAATTGGGCCTGTAGACTGCAGATCTTGCCAACAGAGATAACAGAGACCAGCAAAAGCATCTTCCAAAGCTGAACTTCAGAACTGTTCAGACAAGTCACTGAACTCCATTCCTGGATATCACTCTACACCCTAGATATTCTCTCTCTCTCTCTCTCTCTCTCTCTGAAACCTGGCTAAAATCTCACATATCTAACAGAGAAATCTTACCCCCTGGTTACAATATTTTCCATCAAGACAGACCCGCAAAGAAAGGAGGAGATGTGGCTCTTCTATACTCTGAACAGCTTTCCCTCCACCCACCCCCCCCCAGCTGAAATACTCATTGTCAACTGTAACACACAAACAAACAAAAAAGAAAATAGCTATTTGTCTCCATATACATACCCACCTGGTAACAATATCCCTACCCTTGAACTATTCCTTGCCTGGATCTCTCTTCTCTCAAACTATCTCCTATGAAACTATTATACTAGGCGATGTTAACATTGACTGGAATACACTGACCTCTGACTCCCCCCTCCACTAGCATTAATCTATACACGTTTTCACAACTTATAACCTCTCCTACTCGCATAAACCAACTAACTCCAGCTCAATCCTGGAATGGATTCTCACCAACCACCCTAATCACTATTCATAACTCCACTACTCTGCCCAACTCCCTTAGTGATCACTTCACAACTTCAATTCAACACCACTCCTTCCATGCTACTAAATCCCACACATATAGAGACTGCCATAGCCTATCTAACCTTGACCCAAAACTATTTAACCAAACCCTCTGTTCTATAGATTGGTCTTTCCTCTACTATCTCCCCCTTGACAAAGTTAAAATTTAACAGTACATTTCTTAACATTCTCAACTCCTTAGACTCCATCAGAAAAACTAGAGTCAAAACTATATATGCCCCATGGATTACCAAAGACAAGTCTCTCCCTCATGCAGAAAAAGGACAGAGCTTGGAAAGCCTGGTACAAGCAAAATCTTCTGCAAATCTCCAGCTCTACTGAGAACGTTGAAATTTAACAAAAAAACTTTTTACCTCAACCATCAAAAAAACTCCCATACCACCCCTGAAAAATTCTGGTCCTCTATCAACAAGATACTACACCCTGGTAACCCATTCCCCCCAATCCCTTCCCCAACTCATCACCTACCGAAACTGCCACTTCACTGAACTCCTTCTTTATTGACTCTATACAGAACTTACTTAAACCCAATTCTAACTATATTCTTGACACCCTACCTCCTCTTCCCCTTACTGCTCCTTTCTCCATTAAACCCATCCCCACTGCTATTCTCCTTTTTCTTAATAAACTCAAATCCTGCTCCCCCTCCGCTGATAACCTATCACCTGCTTTTTTCAAGTTAGCAGCCTCCTCTATTGAATATCCTTGTCTCCATCTTCATCAGTCGTTTTATTAAAGAAAGCAACATCCCCACTATCTGAAAAAAAATCTATGTTCTACCCCTGCACAAAGGGGGTAACTCCACTGACCCATCGAATTTCAGGCCAATTGCAATTCTCTCTCTCCTATCTAAAATTCTTGAAAAGTGCATACACAAACAACTCCTGTCTTACCTCACACAAGAGAACCTCCTCACCCCCACACAACATGGTTTCTGACCCAAACATAGCACCTCTACAGTTCTATTATCTTTTACTCAGTCTATTTTTTTCAAATGTCGATAATAACAAATTATTCTCCTGCCTGTTCCTCAACCTCTCTAAAGCCTTTGGCACTGTTTCAAATAAACTCCTTCTCTCCAAACTAGCATCCCTTATCCTCTCTAACTCCACACTAGGCTGGTTCTCTAGATACCTATCTGACCTACTTCGATCTGTTAAATGGCTCTCTGCCTCCTCTCCTTTTCTCCCTATTCAAACTGGGGTTACTCATGGCTCCATCCTGGGGTCCCTCTTATTCAGTATCTTTACTAACAATATCTATCACTACTGCCCACACTCCACCCCGATTCAATATGCTGGCGACTCTATTATCTCCACTTTTGACTCTCTTCCCCACCTACTCACCCTCACTCAAGAATCTCTACACTCTGTTGAAAAATGCCTCACTGCTAACCAACTCCTACTTAACCCTAACAAAACTAAACTCCTACTCTTCTTGCCAAAAGCTTTCCAACATCTAAAATGTACTTTTCTCCATCTCCTCTCTAAACAACACTTCCATCAAAGTGGAATCACATACTAAACTCCTTGAGATTTACATAGATGAACTTAAATGTGATGTCCATATCAATAACGGTATAAAAAAGACACACCAAAAACTGGGACTACTGTACATAAACAAAAATTCCTTACTCCTGAAGCTAAACAGTCCCTAGCTCAAGCCTACCTACTTCCCACCTTACTTTATGCTGCCCCAGTATTTACCCACCTACAATAAAATAGCTCAATTCACCAGTAACCTCCCATACCGTTCACACCACTGCCTTGGCGCTTGAACTTCAACACAAACTCCTCTTGCCACAGCTCCACCTGAGCCACTCCATCCTTCAGCAACCCGTAGCTTGCCCATCACTGACAAATCTTATCTCCCTTTATATCTCTAAGTGTGACCTATGTGGCTCTGACCAACTCTTGCTGCATATCACAAAACCTAACAAATCCATTGGTAAGGTACTTGACAGCCATTCTGTCACCTCTGCCTCGAACAACCTTCCTCTCCAACTATGCAAAACAGACAACATCCACAGCTTTAAAACAGCGCTGAAGGAATTCTTGCAGTCCTCCTGGATCTGCTCCTGCAATGACCCCACCTGAACATCTAGACCACACTTCCTCTCCCACTAACTGCCCCTCTTTCTTGTCTCCTATCTCAGCCACTCCTTTATAATATCCTAGTCCCATAATTACTTCATATTTCTATGACTGTCCTACTGCCTTAATCTATCCCTTACTTTGTCTTGGTCCCTTGTTTACTTACTATTTTCATTTCTATCCATATTGAATTTACATGCATATCTCGTACCTCTCCAGAGTTATATTATGTATATGCATGTATATTGACAGAGTAGTGGCTAAACATTTCCTTCCTCTATTTTGTTGAATTTTTCATAGTATTGCATAAACTCCTCCATTTGTTTGTTGAATATTTCACTTCTTCGTCTTCTTTCAGCTTTTCCCGGTCAGGGATCACCTGTCCACTCATGACTGGCAGTGGAGTTGTACAGTGTTGAGTTGCCAGCCCGGCACCCAACCTTCCACAGAAGGCACACATATGCACGCACTCATGCCTAGGGCCAATTTATAGTATCCAATCCACCTACAGCATGCTTTGAAATGTGAGAGGAAACCGGAGCACCCGGAGGAAACCCATGTGACCACAGGCACGACATACAGACTCCGCACAGAAGGCTCCCCAGCCGAGGATCGAACCAGAGAACCTTTTGCTGTGAAGCGGCAACTCTTAACTGCTGCACCACCGCGGCAGTCTTCTTATATGAGTTTGTAAACAGTGTATGTGGAGCTTTTCTCCTCGGGTCTCTGCTGAAAAAGGGCAACTTTCCCAGCCAGACTAACCCGGTTAACAAATGTAAAATAAAATAAAATAAAATAAACTAGTTTAAACAGAAGGCGGGACAAACCTATCAGTCAAAAATTCACAACATTAGGAGGATTGTCCAAAGTGAGGAAAAATATCGAAACCCATTAAGTAATTTTTTTTTTCAGTTGAACCAGACTGCACTTCTGTCTGCAGACGTTCATGATATGCAGTGACCTACACCTCGAACACAGAAACAGCCTGACATCATTTACACCTGAAACAGGTTATAATCACCTGCAAACTAAATGAATGCTATAGAAAGGTATACCTTTCTTCCAAAACAGACTCTAGTTTACAAAGGACATTCAGAGGTCAGAAGGCTTTCTTGGTGCTTCAATCTCCTCTACAATTCTAGCAGCAGTAAAGTATCTAAATGAAGGCAAGACCTTGAGTTGAAGATAACCACCCCCGAAAAAGAAGACAATAACGGGAGAGTTCCCTATACTGTCAGGAACCAGAGAGCTCAAACCCATGTTATTCTTGGCCATCACAGGGCAATAAAGTGAGCATTAGCCTTTCTTCTCTACAGTTTGTGGTAAGAAGCAGAATTGCAGGAATAGTAGAAAACGTTTCAGTGATTCTTCTCTTCCAAGGGACAAGGGAAAAAAGTCCATCATCAACATCTTCCTGTCCTGAATTGAGGAGGTGGAGGAGAAAAAGAACCACCCTCTCAGCCCATGGTGAAATGGTAGCTGTTTGGGATGCCCAATGCTCAGATGACCTTGACCATACAGGACTCTGTTTTTTTCAGCTCCAGCAGAGGGCTGAGGGATTCCACTACTGTGTTCACTTCGCTTGAGGTAGGAATGGCTGCCAGAGTAATACCCATGGTCAGTAGCTACTACCAGACCCACACTGCCTCTATGCAGCTTTCTGCCTTCATAAAATACTATGGCCTGGTTCCTTGAATGTGGCACCTCCTTCCCAGTCTTTCTAGGTTTTAACAGTACCCACAGCTACAGTGGGTTTCTGCAAAGCCTACAGATCCCAAGCAATCCATTTTCCTTTAACAAGAAGAAAGCCCAGGTAAGCTACCAAATCATCCACTGTCAGTACCTGTAATGTGTCCTGCTGTAAAAGAGGAAGGCCCACATTTAGATTTGAGGGAACCGTTAATCGCTCTAAAACCTGATAAAGACGGCTTGACAACAAAAGAAGGTATTTGACTGCAGGATGGCTTTACTTCCAAATGGCTTTATTTGATGCTAACTGCTGATGTGACACCACAAATTTGTGTGCAAAATGGGGAAAGACGGGGTTAGTTCAGATTCTGATGCCTCACAATCCAATGCAACACCAGTACCTTCAAGGCATGTGAATACTACAACTAAGATCATATCTTCCCTTAAGAACAAGAAATACAGGAAAGTCTTAAGCCTGGACCACCACCTGCTTGCAAACCCAAGATACCAAGTATATGACTGTTTAACAGTCTACTCCAAAGGCATTTATCTCTGAATTGATTAATAAATCTTAACTAAACAGGGACCATTGTACTTCTCCAGTTGACGAAGACCCACATGACCAACACAAGGAATTTCTAATGGCAAGAACATTACCAACATAGCCTCAAAAAGCTAGTTATCCATGTAAATAAACAGCAATAACCGTTCAACTTCAAGATTTCTTCCACAATGGACAGTACACCTTGGTAAACACCCGGAGGTTAGAGGAACATCCAAACAGGACTGATCTGCACTTCTGCACTGAAAGTAAAGCTCACTCAAAGCAAAACAATGAGCAACTAGCTTCTAAATGAAACTTTTTCCTTAGGTGGACCCACTAACTGTAAATGACTGTCCATGACAACGTCTAGGACTAGAAGTCTATGGCAGTGGCTCACTAAGCTTGGGTAAGCTTGGAGAGCCTGCGCCCCACAGCCAGTGCTGCAGGGCAGTTAAGACTGCAAATGATGTAACATTAGTTACACTTCTAAAAAAAAAAAAAATCTGATGGTGGAGACAGGGAGGGCAAAACTACTAACATTTGGAAGGCCTTTTTCTTGGAGAACTACAGAAACTCATAAGATATAGAAATAAAGAAGCTGAACATTAGGCATCCTCTGTAGTGATAGGGGTCTATTTCTTCTTTCACAAATCCTCAATCAGGTTCTGAGATAGCAGTCTAAAAATTATCTCTCTCTGGAAGAGAGAACCATGAATGCTATGCCCAAGTTCATTTTTTAATATGAAAAACATAAGCCACATCATTTGGGGTTGGCATTGGCCCAGTCAATGTCTGATAAGCTATATAAGAATATTCTTCTCCAGAATTTCAGTGATTTCAGATTCAGAGATGTCTCTGTTTTTCTGGAGCCTGGTCTGCAAGGGAGAACTGGAACATTTGAGAAAGACATCTGAAAGAATTGTCTCAAACTGGCACAGAAAAATAACCTCTTGACTACTTTGTGGAAAGTCTCAGTCTTCTAATCAGATGTCCAGACGAAAGTGTGTTATGACATAAGTCAGGCCTGTGGTGCTCACAGTTCAAGCTCGAGTGCAATCCGGCAGACCAGAGTATGATTATGTAGCAGGCAAGAAAGGGATGCTGGCTCACCCATCCTTGGATGGAAGGGGTGATCCTTTCTCAGATATCAACATCCAGAGTGGGGGTCTCAAACTCAAATGACTTGAGTTTTGCATGAGATTTTATGCAACTGATGACTGTCACAGCTCAGTCAAAAGCCCACTACTTTATCATATATTAACTAAGCCTACAAACCAAATGTAGGAGTTCCACCTGATAAAATTTGGACAGCCAAATCATACTAAATAACATGACCCCCAATAGAAAGAGACAGACACACCATAGCAGACTCAAGAAAACTGAGTCTTGCAACCTTTTACACCTTGCCAGTAAACATCCTTAGATGGGTCTATATTAGAACACCAAATAGTCTAAATATCGAACGGCTTAAAGGCCGAAAATGCAGGACCTCAAACTTGTTATTGTGGGGGGCTATGCCCAGCAACCCCCCCCCCACTAATTATATATATCAACTCCGAGATCGCACTACAGTGAGGAAAGTGCAAATATTCCGATATTCACTGTACCGTGATCTCACTACAACAGTTCACTGACCGGCATTTTTGCTGTAAAATGATGTTTGATGAACTGACTCTTCGATCAAGAAATACAGACCCTCCTTAGACCATATCCTCTCTCTTGAGAAGGGCTAAGCCAGTCAATCCAGGGGTTGGTTTTGTGAATACCCATCAAATCATTCCGGTCTTGTCTGGCGGACAATAGTGTATTACATGGCTAAATTTGCAAGGACAGACTGTTCCAGAGGTGTGGAAGGAGCTGCATGATGAGCTTGTCTCACCACAATGTTTTATTTATAGACCTATTCATACCTTACTTCTCCTTAGTCTCCTTTCTTCACTCATTCCTACTTCCATCAATTTCTCTCCCTGGCTTTCTCTTAAAATATAGCATAAGCCTGCTTTTCCCTCACTTCATTTTGCAACTCATGTTTGTATTATACTAACTTACCTTTAATTTCTCTAAACTCACTAAAATCATTATTATATACCTTGTAACTTTTCTTAACCAATATTTTCATATTATGTCTAACTTGGTATAATTATTTAAACTGTAGTTGTTTTTTGTATTATTTTTAAAGACTGTACAATTATTGGTCTTAAAATGTTCTCTCCCCAGGCCTTCCCTGAAACTGGGGTCCTACCCAGTCGGATCTTCCTGGTAATCAAATGTCAATAAATAAGCAAATATGTTTGTGAAAATTGAGATCCCCGGTTTTGGTGCTGGTGGGACTATTTGATTTGTGGCTATATATATATATATATATATATATATATATATATGAAATCAAAGACAACAAGGATCCTCATGACACAAAGTAAAAACATAATTTTGTCCCCCAAGAGTTTACAAGATACTGAATAAAAGGACACTATTTCTAGACTTTTCTAGAAGCTTAGCATTTTTAAGCTAATTATCTTCTTAGTCAGGAACACAACTAATATGTAGCATGTGTAATACATACACAAACCTTCCAGGAAGCAAGACTAAAACATGAAATTCTTAGAAGGAATGATGTAAAACCTTCTTTCTATGAAGATACATAACTATACTTGTGGTAAAGCAATAGTATGAGGTGAGCAGGTGTCTAGTATACAAAATTACATTCCCTTTTGGCCTTCAGTTGCACAGTGAATAGAAGATAGCAAAAACATTTTAAAAGAAGTTACCAAGTAACTTGTTATTATAAGTGTTTCAATGAAGGGAGACACAGACACGGACAGATACACAAATGTTAAATGAAGTAAAAAAAAAAGCAACAATTTTAAGGAGCACAACCTCCTCAGGTGACTCCCCCCCTAACATTGTGGAGTACATGTAAATGACTCCCTATTGTAATTTTGAGATTCAATACTATTAGTGCCAAAATTATGGAAAAAATGGCAAACCCAAACAGGAGCAGCAAATGCCCTAATTCACTGTTCTCCCATTTAACCATGTTTTGCAGAAGAACAATCTCTCTGCACCCCAACCTATGCCACTTAACTCAGACACAGATATACCTCACAGTAAGCGGAATACCGGAGGGTCAGCAATCTTAGACTTCATTTTAGGACTTTTGCTCACCGTTTTTATGGATTCGCAATTACAAATTTCAGAACATTTACTTAAATGGTTACTGTAAACATACAAAACAACTGATCCAGTTTCTCCTTATTCCTGCATATTAATGACATCTCCTCCAACCAGACTTTCATTTACCTGCTTTCACTGCAATGTAAATATAGCTTTTTCAGCTCTCGACTCTAGTCAAGCATTATAGGCAAAAGCTATACCGTAGACAAAATCAAGCAGACTTTGTCCTTAATACAAGTTTGAAATATTTTACACGATAAAATATGGACTCCAAAACTTACCAAAACCATCTCTTCATTATTTATTTTAATTTACCTACTAGAACTAACCCACTGTCCACAAAACTAGCCTCTGAAACTGATGGTAATCTTAGAATTTAGTTTCTTACTCTGCAGACATTAGAAAATACACACACTCACACACACACACACACACTTCCCCAGAACCATCATCACTGCCGCTGAACAATTTTGAGGGGGGAGATTATCTAGCAACAGCACAAACCATCAATGAAAATAATAAAATCATCTATATAAAAAGCATGTGACTGATTCACAAACAAATCCTACAGACACTTAGACATTAGACCAGCTTTAATGCAGTTTAGTAGTCCATTCCACGTATCAGCTGCTCTCTGAGAGGGTCAACTATCACACTTTTCATTCCTACTGAGTCTTCCACATAAGTTGTCTGATGATTCTCTACCACTCTTTGGTAACCCCAAACATTCCCAGAGGTTGTTGATGTCTTTCGGCTTTTCCCGGTTCGGGGTCGCCACAGCGGAACTCCGGTCCACTAATGATTGGCAGTAGATTTTCACAAAAGCCGAGGTGCCAGCTCGACGTTCAACCTTCAATGAAGCCATGCCCATTTACGCATGTCTTTCGAACACCCACCCAACCACGGGGAGGACATGCAGACTCCACACAGAAGGCACTCCCCGCACTCCAGCCGAGAATTGAACGGCAGAACCTCTTGCTGTGAGGCAACAACGCTACTGCTGCACCAAGTAGTTGTCCCTAAATGTATAAGGTCTCCTCTTGCATATCTAGATGAGATATTGTACAACTTCAGATATTTTGGTCTTTTGTAATAGCTTAAAGTTTCACATTCATGTATGCCCTTGGTATACTTCCACTGTACTCTTTCCAGTTTACTCATTCTTGTTTTCTTATAAGGTTTCCATATTGTTATGCCATACTCAAGTTTGGGTCTAATGTAACTAACAAACAATTACTTCATCATTTCTGATTTCCCCTATCTTTATACATCTTTTTATAGAACCTATAGTTCTAAAACTATCATTAACCAATCAGTTGATATGATTATTAAAAGTAAACCTATATACCCAGGTCTTCAAATGAATCTGCAGTTTCAATCATAATGTGCTGTATTAAATATTCATCTTTCAATTTATGTCGCCCAAATATCATATTCTTAGTTTTTGATGTATTTATTAGCATATTCATGTTCATGCAGGTGTGAATGCACAGCTGGCAAGTGTTGTAAAAGGCATGAATCGTGTATGACACGGGCGTGTAGGCCCAGAGCTGTAAGTACTTATGCAGCCTGGGGACAAACCAAGATTGTATACATCCCATTATTAAACACATAGACTGCACTGATCTGTGTGTGTGCTTGGGGTGGGTGAAGCTACAGCCTCAGGTGATCAGCTGGAGAAGGTTGGGCCCTTCCACAGTTTTGAGTAAAAAGAATGGAGTCAAAGTAGGATACGAACCACTATTATGAGTGCCGACTACCTCCCGTCCTCTTCCCTCACCTCACTCACCAGTAATCTTCCTTGCTTTGACTTAAGGAATATGGGAGTTACCTTGAAACTGTACTTAATAAACTCAGTACATGCTCATGAAAAACACACAGAATTGGCTTTGAAAGCTTAAAAAGCAGTTGCTGTACTGGATCTTGAATGAATAGGATGTACAACTGTAATTTCTCTGGACCTCATTTCTGATGTATAGATGCACAACAAGATTTGGATGCCAAATTCACCTGACACTGTGAAATGCCCATCCAATCCACCCAACACTGTGGGATTTAATAAAACTCTAGAGATTGAGTGATACCACTGAGTATCAATACCAGGAATAGGGGAGAAGCCACCATGAGAAAAATGTGTGGCCTCTAGAGGTCTTGGTTAGCTTCAAAAAAGGAACCATCTAAGTTCTGCATCTACTTAGGAATATTCAGTAGACCCCTTTCTGAGCTGGATACCCCCAGTCACTGCCAACCATCTATACAATGCTAACTTTTGTCTCTATTGCTAGTAGGCTGAGCAACTATAATGTTGGCACTTATAATTTTATGTTGTGCAAGGGTCTTAAACTGGCCAGCTTCTCTGGTGACCTTCATAGAGTTGCTTTTCTAGGAATTGAATAAGATAATTTTTCTAGATGCCTTGTGTCTCTGCCTGCTGTCCATCATGCCTCACCATATGGGAATAAAGCCCATTTCTTATCATGAAATGGGGGGTCTGAAAATTCTGTGGGTGAGAGCCATATGCAGAGGCCATTATTCAGGTAGCCATGAAGGTTGTCTGTGCCCTCCCTGGTAACCTGGCTATGTGAACTTTTTATGATGGCCTTAAACAGAACCCTGGGTAGAGAACAAGTGATCTGTATCACTGCATAGGCCCAAAATGCCCTCCCAGTGCAGGTGTACATTTTTGTGCACTTGCAATAAAGGCTATGTCCCAAGCAGTGACTTGGTGAGACAATAGCTCATTCAGACGGCCATGTATCTGCATCAATATCCCTCCTTTTAAGGGTGCATGGCAGGCAGCTGCCAGTTCTTCTAAATCTTCATCCAAGAAGGATACTCCCATCTTTCCTTGTTTGCACAGTCAAGCACTCAAGCTGCTACTTAAATGGATGAAGTTAGGGCATTATCCCTCTATGCTACAACAGCTGGTGCATATAAATAGGTTAACTGTATACAGTAACACAAACCAATTATGCTAACCTCCCTTCCTCCTGTTGCATAACCGTTGACATGCTCTCTCAAAGATCCTCTGTTATTACTCCTATACCATCTGGGAAGTAGAACTGAACAATAAAATCTCTTGGAATCAGACAACTGGAAAGATGTTGAAGCAGACTATTATGGACAGCACTAGCAAGCCAGTCTATAATGTTTGATGACTATGGAGACACCCTACAGAAACTTCACAAGTCTTGTGAAGAAACAGCTTAGAAAAATGCTCAATAAATTTGTGATACCCTGGCACCTCACTAACATTTGCAGAACTCTGCAACACTTGGGATATCAACAGAAAATGTGGTTCCCTAACCACAGGACACCAACTTCCCTCTACATACTCCAGGACAAGTTACTTATTTTGTAATTTTTAAAGCTTGGATACTAAAGTGTACAGTTTTCCTGCGTGCATTCATTCACTGCATATTAGAGTAATACGTTTTTACTCACTTTTGTTGTATTGAGCTCGGAAAACTAAATAATGCTTTCATTTTTTTTAACGTTACTGTTCTTTCTCTGAGCTGCAGTGACATCGGAGTGAGAATAGTAAATTGGGGGGGGGGGTCAGGAAGGCTTCAATTTAGTTGTGTGCTTTTGTTGAAAACACATTCTGCTTTAAGTAATGGTAGTTTAATACATTGTATATTTGATAAGGGTTTTGTGAACTTGGGTTCTGGATCAGTGTAATACAGCAGCCCCCTTTAGATACGTTTACATCTTTCTATAGTTTACCCTGCTTACTTTTCTCTCTTCTACTGTCTGAGGCTAAGTATATTGATATACTGAAGATCCTTTCAGATATAACATTAGACATTGCAACAGTACTGTTTTTTTCCTGATAAATTCTTAACTTTATAGAAAACCAAATAAGGCTGAGATCATACCAAGGCGTAGTTTGAAGTCTTTCTCTAGAAGATGCGAGTACCAGAAACAGTACAGTAAACAAGATCAGCTAACTGCAGGAGTTCCCACCTGGTATGAAGTTAATTCCTCCAGATAAAAAATTAAATAAAAATTTTCTCTGTGGGCCTTAAGTCTCAAATACCAAGTTGGCCACACTGGTAAAACTTTTACATGCATATTATGGAGGAGTATGCTAGACAAGACACACACAAGGAATGAAGGTACACCAAGACAGGAGAGAAAGTTGTGAAAATTATCCTGCTGCCCACAAAGGAAGCATATGCCACTTCATAAAGCTAAAGGCAAGTTATTCTAGTCACATTTTTTTTCCCTCCTCTTTTTTGACCTTCAAGGCTTCTCAAAATTAAGCCACTGGGAGATCATATATATGAAGCAGTACATTTGAATGGGGAATTCTACCCCTTGTTCAAGCAGCTGAGTTTAAAAGTTGGGGTATTCTCTGTGAAAGGGGGAATATGTACAACAAAAGGGACATTCATGGCATTTCTCCCAGCCGTCATATGCACTGGCCCTGTTCTACTTGGTGTCTGTATTTTGTTTTAGTTAACAAAACTGCTGCATTTATTAATTTGCTTCAGACTGCATTTCTTGGTGTCTCTGTATTTGTTCTCAGCCACCCTTCCCTATTGGTGTCTTGTTCTTATACTTGGTGGTTTTACAGTTGCCCACCACTACTGTAAATTTGATATGGGACACTCCTCCCAGTCTAGTGTCATTAGCTCATTCTACCTAATACAGAGAGAACATTTGAGAAGGCCAACCCACTTAGGATCTTAATCTTGACTTATCTTCTGTTACGCCTTTCCCCCTTTCCACTTTACTAACAAAAAAAAAAAACAATTTTGCTAGAATCTCCTTGTGTTCTGACTGAGTGTGCTTCTCAAACAATCTGGAAATATAGAGCTAGTAAGTATATGTTTGGCTCTTTTCAACTGTTCAGAGTTGAATAAAACAACAACTGAATTTAGTTCAGAATACAGTTTGAATAAATTGCATTTATTTAAACTGTATTTGCTTTAATATTGCTACACACTCGTGTGTTAGCTTGCACTGCATTTTAATTGTTTTTAGTGCTGTTTCTCCTGCTTTTCTGTAAAAAAATATGTAGGCTTGTTTCCTGCTTTTCCTGTAACTAGTCTAGTCCAGATACAGTTTTGCTGCATCCAGGACTGTTTGTAAGCTCGTGAGCCCTCCCAAGCCTGTGTCGGAGGGAAGCCTTCTAGCGTATCATTGGGAGTAGTAAGCACTAGGCAGCCTATCTACCACAAGAGGAGTGGTTTCTGGCCCAGAAATTGTAGCTTATTGGCTTTTAGGGCAGTTTTTCCATCTCATTCTACTTTCTGGTTTAAAAGCCTGCATTTGCGCTTGTTTCCTGCCTTTCCTGTAACTAGTCTAGTCCAGATACAGACTTACTGTAATCAGGACTGTAGGACTGTTTGTAAGCTTCTGAGAGGTACCAAAAAGTCTGCTCTTCAACTTTTCCATTAGATCTGCTAGTTCTCTCCTCTCCTTACTATCTTATTAGTCTAGTACTTTATCAGACTTCTTGTAGCAATTGTAGCACACAAAAGTGCTAACAGCACTAAATGTTCTACAAGGAAACAGATCCAGTACTTATTAATGCCCACCCATTCAGGCATGTCTAAAAGTCAGTTCCCTATGTTTTCTCCTATTAACCTGGTGAACTTGGACATCCTGAGGCAATGTAGCAACTGCCTCATGTACACTGACAACCCTCTCCTCTTACCTCCCAACACTCAGACTTGCAAGAGATGCACTTATATATCCAAATTGGAAGCCACGCACTCTCCAGCCAAAACCAGAACAGCGGGTCAAGAGGAGAAGGTCAACACTTGCACCATACCACATGGAACACACAGCCCTCCAGAACACACACCAGCACTGCCTTCACATAAAAACACAAACGACTCACCCACCTTCGTGGAGGCTCTCAATAAAAATATACCCAAACAGCAGAGACCTGCAAGGCAGAAACGCACTCGACCACCACAACATAACACAACACTAATCTCGAGACATATAACTCTCCTAAACACTGCGCCACTCGATCAAAGCCCCTAAGGCAAAACAGCATGGCCAACACACTAGTAATAGATGACTCAATAGTGAGGCACACTGATGTCCCACTCATTAGGTTGAATAAGGAGAAAGTAACAGTCAGCTGTTTGTCAGGTGCCAGGATCCACCACATAATACACGCACTCAGTTCACTCAACAACAGGTACAAATATGACTCTGTCGTTGTACATGTGGGTGTGAATGACCTGAGATGTACCCCCTGGAATTCAAGAAAAGAAACATGGAGGAGCTCTTGGATTATGTAGCCCAAGCGGGTATGAACCTAGCCCTGAGCAGCCTTCTACCATCACCCAGAATGATGCCACAGTACAAGCAGAAAAATGATTGATTTCAACAATTGGCTAAGTTTCTGGTGTCATTCTAAGGGGATTCAGTAGCTGTCTGCCTGGGAAGACATGATTGACAGACCTCAATGCTTTGCCAGAGATGCCTTCCATCCGTCATCCATGGGCTTCCGGATACTGGCCAAGGCTCTTGCCACCTCTATAGTGCTTTTTTAGGTGGTGTTCCAAAGACAAAATTTACACCATAACAGCTACAAACAAATGCAATCTGAAGGTCATGCTGCCCAGCTCTAGAAGTCTAAATCTCAAAATGCACTCGCTCGAAGCACCCCTTAAAATGGAGAACATCGACATTATAACAGAGACCTGGTTTAAGGCAGCAGAAAGCACCCCTGCACTACCAGACTATAACTCATTCCATATCTTTTGGCCCCAGAAATTGGACCGAAGCTCCAAAGGCGGTGGTGTTTCCATATTCATAAAAGACGTGCACACCTCCAGACTGGTAGCCCAACATAACGCATCAGAGATATTTCAGGTGCAGCTAACATTGGGTAAGACAGCGATTCAGATCGTAGCTTGCTATAGGTCCCCAACCATGTCCCAAGACTCGCACTCCACATTCCTAAGCACCCTGGAGAATATTAAGGTCCAACCTAACACTCTCATACTGGGCAACTTCAAATACCCCTCCATTAACTGGGAAAACTACTCATGTACCAATACATGTGCCCAACGTTTCCTGGAATTCATCAGTTACAATGCCCTGGACCAGCTCATTCTTACCCCCTCTAGCGGTATAAACATCCTTGACCTGGTCATTATTAACATGGGCTACTGTTGCTCTACACCAATAGTCAACTCCTCCCTGGTTAGATCCAACCACAAACTAATCACCTTGGAAATCCACATCCCTCCCACCCCCCCCTGCAAAGGCAACCACCATGAAAAACTTCTACAAATCTAACCTTGGGCTCCAAAAACAGAGGTGGCTAACTTCACGGCTCCCATGCAAATTAAGAATAGTTGCATGACCACTGAATCATACACTAATGCACTGTACAAACATGTACACAAATGCATGGATTTCACCATACCCAACAGAACCAAGATGCTCTCCTCCAAAAAAAGCACGACAATCTGGTGGTTCCTGCCATAAACAAACTCTACAACAGGAGGAGGAAACTGATGCAGAATAAGGTGAAGTCCCAAGACTTTAAAAAACTTCCTTATCAGCCTCAACAAAAAGTTGAGATCCCTCATCAAATCCTCTAAAGCCAGCTATGAAAACAGAATTGCAGCAGATAGTAAAGATAACCACAAGGCTTTCTATAGTTATATAAAGAATCTCCACGGCAATACCTAGATTTGCTCTGAGCTACTGCACAATGGTACCGAGCCAACAGATATTGCCAATATACAGGCTGACAGATTCGGTGCCAACTTTACCCCTCTCTCCCCCAAGAAAAGACCAATCACAATACCACTAGATTGCCAGGCACCCAGTATTACTGCTGCACAGGTTAAAACAGCACTGTCCAAGGCCAAGAATACAGCTTCTATGGACCCTGACAATATCCCTGGCTGTGTTCTACATGAACTACAGTGTCAACTGGCACCTCACCTGTGAGCCCTGTTCAATCACAGCCTCACCTCAGCCTTTGTCCCTACCGAATGTCACACTGCTACAGTCATCCCTCTCCACAAAGGAGGAGCAACTACAGACCCTGGGAACTATTGCCCCATTAGCCTGGCGAGTCTGCTATGCAAAGCTATGGAATGCATCATCATGGACCTAATAAACAAGGATATAGGGAATCTCCAAACTCTGGATCCCACACAGTTTGGTTTTGTGAAGGGTAGATTATGCCTGCTTAACCTGGTTGATTTCTTTGAGTCAGTCACCAGAGTTGTGAATGAAGGCAAGGTGGTTCATACAGCCTACCTTGACCTGGCCAAAGCCTTTGATACCATTCCCCACTCAGGAATCATAGAAAAACTCACTAAGCTAGGCATCAATCCCTATATCACTAGGTGAGTTGCAAACTGGCTCACGGATAGAACCCACAGTGTGAAAGTAGCTGACTCCAAGTCAGACTGCCGATCAGTCACGAGTTGAGTCCCACAGGGTTCGGTCCTGGGTCCTCTCCTGTTTGGTATCTACTTCTCTGAAGTCCAAGTCAAAACAAAGGGACTCTAGCTGACAAAGTTCACAGATGATTGCAAATTGGGAGCTATTATTAACTCCCCAAGTGATGTTGACATCCTACAGAAAGGCCTCATTGAGACCAACTACTGGTGTCACAACCATGACCTTAAGCTGAATGCCAAAATGTTTCATCATCCCCTTTGGGAAAATCCCAGTTCCCATGAATTACCACATAGATGGTAGTCCACTGAACACAGAAGGCATTATAAGAGATCTGGGAACACAGGTTGACAGCAACCTCTCTTTTGACCACCACATTGCCACTGTGGTCAGAAAGTTCTTCTATGTGGCACATCTCATTACTAAGGGTTTTGCATCCAGGAAGAAAGAGGTCATTGTCTCTCTCTACTCTTCCCTCATTAGGCCAATCATAGAGTACAATGCCCCATTTGGCATGTACCTCAATAGACACATGCAACTGGAGAGGCCACAAAAGTACCTCACAAAGAGGATCCTAAGCCTTAAAAATACTTGTCCTATATGGAGAGACTCAAAAAACTCCAACTATTCTCTGTCTCATATCGCCTACTTAGAGGTGATCTTTGCTTGACGTACAAAGCCATGTGTGACCCAACTCTGTTAGAAATGCTGCATCTAAAGAAATCCTGATCCTTCAATTCCACACACTTCAGAGACCTCAACCTCGTTACCACAATCAACAGAACAAGCTGGAGGGACAGGTTCATAACCCAGAAACTGCCCATGCTATGGAATAGACTTCCCATACATGTCAAACAAAGCACCTCACTGGCCCTCTTCAAGAGAAAGCTTGATGAATGGATGGGAAATAGAAAATTCACCCCGGGATTACTCCAGTGGCTGTATTTGACAGAGGCACTGGGAACTTAGGTCGGGTGGCACAATGCCAGGGTAATCCTATGGACTAGGCTTGTAAAGACTCCAGGGTCATTAGCCAAGTACACCCCTATGAACCTATGAAAAGTACTGTCTGGATCAAATGAGAAGTAGGACAGAAAGCTTAAAGAAGTCTTTGTCCTGAATCGGAGAAAACTGCATCTGTTGTCCATTCTGTCACCTGTAGAGTTCTCAATGTAAAAAGTTGTGCCTTCAAGCAAACTGGTCTGCCAGTCTACAACCCTTTTTGTGCTATGAAACACAGTTATTCTCATTTAGCATTTGCAGGCTGCAGATATCTTCATCCTCAACATGTTTGCTGACAAAATAAGGAACAGCTACCAGAGTTCCTTTGCATGTCCCATTTCCCGACCTTTACAGCCAGCATACATTTATAGCAGACTGTGTTGACACAAAGTCTGTCCCACCCCACTTGTTCAGATATTGCAAGATTACTGTACTGTCTATATATCATTTACCTTGCCTGCAAAAGGAAAAAAAAATCAGAGGGGACTTTACCAAGATGGCTAACTGAGAGCAGTAACTTAAACAAGAGACATCTTTATTAAACCATCACTCACTACAAAGGCAATCATACATTTATCTAAATGAAAACAAACCACCCAGACAATCCTAGTTGCAAGCATTTTACACCACAAAATGTACTGACACACTCCCAGTTGCAAACATTATTCATCACTTACAAAAAAGCCCAATCTTCTTCAGTCAAACATTAAATAGCTCATTTAAGTCTTGCCACCTTTTAAACCTCATTCTTCCCTTGTATGCATTGTTTCGACAATTCTGATTTTTTTCCTATGTAGTTTGCTCCTACCCTTTTCTAAAGACCTCAATTCTAGTTGTTTTATCTCTCTTAGTACATTCAATACTTCTATTATAGTTTGCTTAGATTTTGATTTCCATTTTCTAGTAATTGCTTTTTTGGAGCCACCATTATTAGACACAGCAAGGCCCATTTCAATTCTGTATCATAGCTCAGAAAAATCAATCATCTCCCTTGTAAGAGCAATCTGTCCACCCAGCATCTCCAGCATGCATCATGCAGGGAATCCTTAAAGTCCACCAATTCACCCTACTCCCAGAAAATATGTTCCCAATTGCACCTTTCTTCAGTCCCTCTACATAATTCTTGTTACTTCTTAACCATAGCTCCCTTTCTTTTATTTCCACCCTATTTTTAAACTAAACTTTAATTTTATCCCACACCCTAGCTGTATTTTCAGAAGAAATTTATATCTTCTCCAACAACTATCTCCACTACCAATTCCTTAAATTCCTCTCTTTTCAACAGATAGGTGGGAAAGCGCCAATGTCTCATTTTTATTTCATTACCCTGTGCTTTTATTTCAGCTATTATTGGAGCATGATCTGAAATAGTTATTGGGTGAGTATCAGGACCTTCAGCTCAATGCACATATTCCTGCGAAATGTAAATTCTGTCTAGCCTAGCCCAGTTTTTATATCTTTGGGAATAATATGTAAATTCACTTCTAACTCATATTACTGAATTCACATCTTCCATGCCAAATATTTTCATAAATTTCTTCAAAAATCTACCCTCCTTTGTTATATTTTCCCTTCTGGGCCCCCCAAACACACCTTCACTGTTGCAAATCAAATTCCAGTCCCCAACTACAAGTAATATTCCTTGCTGAAAACTGATTTCTCCCAGAATTTTCTTAAGCTCCATTATGCAGTTTTAGGTAGAACATAAATGCATACCAGTGTAATCCTCCTCCCTTGCCATTAGGCCTTTAGCACTAGAAACCTGCCGATATTATCTTTTTTTATATTTTTCTATCACTATTGGAGCTCATTCTGCAATTAATATAAGTACTCTTTTGCTTTGCCCCAGATATTCTGCTGAATAACCGTCCTAAAAATCTCTCTCTATCAAATTCACATGTTCAATTCTAAGTGTGTCTCCTGTAATGTAGCTATTTGCACTCTACATTTTTAATATAGTTCCATACTCTTTATTTGTTGTATTTATCTGTGAGGCCATTTACAATTAAAGACATTACAAAAGGCATCATTCTATTAAAAAGCTATTATTCCCACCTTTTATGTTAAAAGTCTAGTTCAGTTTTTGTGTTACATGCATGCGCTGTTTGGCAGGTTGAACTTTTATACAGTCGTTTCTTGTCATATCCATTTGAGCCTAAGTCACATCTTCCTCAAAAAAAAAAAAAGAGAAAAGCTACACGCAAGCACACACACAAAATACCTCGCTAAAACCTACTGACTTAATACTAACACACAAAACTATGTACACTTTCAAATATTGAAGTTTTAAATCCAAACGGTAACAAAGGTCCTAAACTGACAGCCACACTCAGACTTGAGTTAACCTAAAAGATTATCCACTATAGGACGCATGATGTAGCTTGTGCATCTACTAAATGCTGATTGGCTTTGTCTCATCTTTATAGCTCTCCCAGCTGGGAAAACCCAGAGTGCTTTCAGAGAATATTAACTACCTTGGGAAAGCCCCTGAATGGTTTCAAAGAACATCTACTTTGGGAAAACCCCAGAATGCCTTCAGAAACATTAATTCCTAGCCAGTAGATCTTTTCTTTTTTTCCCCCTAAACCAATCACTCTTCACCAAACTATAGCCAGTTTCTCTTTATCAGACTGTGTCCATGTTGACATGAGAAACAGGCAGCCAGTTTTTCTTTATCAGATTGTTTCCACAGAAACATGAAGGCCAGCTGCAGAATTGTTATTCAGCATACATGTATTTGATAGAAAAAAGCCTCATAATGTTCAATGTTCTTTTTCATTTACGTGTTGTCTCTTAAAACAGGTTACTACATCAATCTAAAGTCTTTAATCCAGTCATCCCCTTATGCAAGAATGAGAAAAGCACATTATTTTTTCTTTTATCATACTTTTAACTAGGCTTTTTTCATGATGTGGTGCCTACACTTCTTAAAACTGAACAAGAAGAAAAAGAGAAAGGAGAAAGAAAGAACAGCAGCACCTGTTTACAATCTTCATTACACTTAAAAATAACAAATAAACTTTGCTTTATAGCATATAAAGAAAACCAGATGATACAAAATTTGTACTATTTAAGAAAAAAATTACTTACTGTTGACTTTCTCCCTTCTCCTCCCATCTCCAAAGCACTTTTCTGAACATTAATGACATGAAGTAGGGCATATGCTTTAGAGCACCCCACAAGTCCAAACATTCTGAAAAAATCCAAATATTTCCAGATTTTCTTGTTCTATTTAACAAATATAATTATTGCACTGTAATCCCACATCAAGTTATTGGTTTTATTACTTTTCATCTCTGAAATCTTCTGTCTTGATTCTTCTATTCAGCTCTCATGCTCCCTTCCTTTTCTCCAACATTTTCCATTGAAAATTTTGAAAAGGTTTCAGAGATACAGTCCCCTTTGTGGTCTTTATTACCAGAAGCACTAGAAGCAAAATCTCCTTCTATTTCACAGCTTACTTTTTGTTGGACAAACTTTTGCATTTCCTCCTTAGCATGTACTTCATCAAAAAAATGATTTTGTCCCTCCAGGGTAGAATACCTTGAAGACAGCTGGGGAGAGCAGTTTGAAACTCACATCTGCATCTCGATATTCCCTGAATAGTGGAATAAATTTTCTCCTCTTCTGGCTCGTGTACAATGAGTAATCATTCTCCACAAATACTCTGCTGTCTCCCACTTTTAGTACTTTGTTCTTCTGGTAGGATTGCATCTTTACTATTAAAGGTCTAGGCTGCTTTCTTATAGGCAGGTTTGGAGCATACACACAATGTGCCCTTTGAACTGACAACTCCTGCTGTGGAATATCAGTCCAGTTGCTTATTTGTGCTTTCTTAAATTAATGCAGTCTGCTCCTTCCAGCTTCTCTGGTATAGCTGAAAATATCTAGTTTCCCTACATGCTCTATCCTCTAATTCTATTATTTTTTGAAACCTCTCTTCCTGAGCAGTCTCATTTTCAGCCAACCTTTTCTTCATTTCAACCTCTGATTTTTGCAGCTTTATCTTCTCATATAAATATTTGTTTAAAGCTTCTTCCAATTTTTCCAGCCTTTTGTTGTTTGTGTTGATATATTCCATCAGTGTTTTGTTTATTTTAACCAGGTCTGTACACACTTGTCTTGTATCTTCCTTCAGGTTACTGGAAGTCATGTCTGAAGGTTGCATTGCTTTTTGTTGAACAGCTGCAGAACTTTCCCCAGTCAGTGTTTCTTCCTCACGTTTTGTAGTGGTTTTCTGTAGTAGGTTGTGTTTTATTAATACTATTTACAGTTTTAGACTTATTTTTGTTATGAATTTTAGCAGTTTAGTTTGCAGAAAGGAAGAATTAAAAAAATGTGTCATGTTAAGACACTGTTGAAGGAAAATATTAGAATGTTATATACAATTAAATTAATATGGGAAATAAATGTGTCATGTCTTTTAAAAGAAATGTTTTTAAATACACAGTATGGATAGTTTTAATCTATTACTTAATGTAAATGGATTAAATAATGGCAACAAAAGGAAATCAATGAGATGTCTAAAATTAAATACAAGAGAAATAATACTGTTGCAAAATACACACTTGACAGATAAAGATATACAATATTAAAATACCTTCGATTATGAAATGTTATCATTTTCTTCTTTTAACAAAGAGAGTACAGGAACTGCTATACTTTGGAGAAAATCTACTGTAATCCCGAAGCTCATGGAATCCATCAATGATCCCAAAGGTACAAAAACCAAGTATAATGTTGTGAAGTCCCAAGGCTATAGATTAGCTAGAATTACCACAGAGATGGAACCATTTTTCAGAAACCTGAACAACTTAGAGAATGATTTTCTAGTGAGAGGCTATGAAAGTCAGATGTTAAAAAACATCCTGGAACCCATTATAGAACTGAAAAAGACTGAAGCACCTTCACTCAACCTCCCCAGTAAAAAATGTTAAGTAATTCCACAGAGAATAACAAATGCAAAAATAGCTACATCCTGGCATACACTTTGGATCATCACAGTATCATAATTATTATTTAAGAAAACTGAGACATTGTCACAGGAAACCCTTTCCTGATTAACATCTTAGGTGAAGCCCCATCATTTCTTTATAGGAAGGCCAGGAACATTAGAAGTTCTGTTGAATTTAAACCTAGACCATATGAGAAAAACACTAAAAGATGTTTAACTAATGGTACATTTTGTATATTTATACAGCAAGTTGATAGTCTTTATTGCCCTTATTTAAAGAAAATCATTAAAACCAGTGCAGGGGTGACTGTAACACTACAAAAGTAATTTACAGGGCACAGTGCAATGAATGTGATGCATTCTATGTGGGCAAGACTTTAAATAAACTCAAGCGTAGGATTTCATGTCATCTGTCAGAAATCCGCTCTGGATGTAAAAATAATGCACAAGCCAAACACCTTTCTCTTCATAAAAGACACACAGGTTTTAAGTTCCAGATCCTAGATCGCATAGACATGGGTGATCTTGAAGGAAACATCCCGAATATTCTGGAGAAACATGAACTCATGTGGCAATTAAAGCTGAACTCTTTTAGGAAGCCTGGACTAAACTACTGTTCAATTAAAAGTGCACTAGAACTTAGAAAAATGCCACATTGTTTACATGACTAATTGTATTTTATTCTACCAGTTGGTTTTAAATATCGTTTTAAATCAGTTGTAATTTAAGTGTATATTTTGTTACCATCATCATACATACATTTTTTCTTATTTTTATTTACTTATTTATTTTTCCCCCCATTTTATTTAAAATGATGTGTAATAACAATACTAACAATTACATATATTTTTATAAATTGTTTTTGGGTTCTTGTACACAGACCTGGAAAAGTCTAGAAAGATGAAAGCGATCTTTAACAATAGGTTATGAAAACAGAAATTGATTTTTACATGCAAAATGTATATGTATATATATGTATTTTTTGATTGCCAAATGAACTAAGGTTGATATATTTACAGCCATTTAGTATACTGTCTTGGATAAAAACACAGACTTAATAATCTGGTTAAATAAGAGGTACCACATCATTATAAATTTTATTTAAAGTACATAAGGGTTATTTTATTATGACAGCTACTAAGTAGGGCAGGACCAGCTCCAATGTCGCACTGATTGGGAAGGGATGTGAATTTAATGTGCGTACCGATAACACTTTTACAGCACAATAAATTACTCCCATGCCTGATAAAAAGTAAATATATATATATATATATATATATATATATATATATTTAGAAAGCTTGTGAAATTATTACTATATTTGTGTTTTACTTGACTCGCTTGTCTGTGTACTTAATAAAGGATTTGACTGGAAACGGACTACCTGCCTTACTTGGATTACTTGGATTACTTTCGAATACTTAGTAATGCTGTACAAGTATATATTTTCTATTATTATTTTTTGTTTTGTTTTGACTAAAGATGAGTTTAAGTTCGCTACTTCTACTACTATTGTCTGATCTTATTAATATACAGTGATTAACTACAAATATATGGACTGAAAATCTTCCACAAAGAGAAGTGTCTTACACGGTTTTGCTTCATTCGTAATAATTAAATATAATGGCAAACTCTATACACTAGCTAATTTTCACTGAATCCCTGGAATAGGTGCAAGAGTGGCTAAAGATCACTTAAACTTACTAAAGTCATTGGAAAGGTAGTTTAATTTTAGCAGGGAATTTTAACTGCATATCTAGTATAGAAGATACAAGTTAACCGAAGAAGGCTAAACTTCTGGCATCAGCTAAAGCACTAAACAAATGTATTAATAATAATTCAGTTGATTTAATAGTAAAAGCAGAAGATAAGTCATTGCTCTTCACTCATTATTCTTATGTGCATGGGAATTGATAGGATTTATATTTCTACAGATTAACTTCTCTCTCTCTTTCAGCTTTTCCAGGTTAGGGGTCACCACAGCGGATCACCTTGTCCGCTCATGATTGGCAGTGGAGTTTTTACGATGTTGAGTTGCCAGCCCGGCGCCCAACCTTCCACAGAAGGCACACACATTCATGCCTAGGGCCAATTTTAGCATGCCTAATCCACTTGCAGCATGTCTTTGGGGATGTGGGACACAAGCATTTTATGAAAACTGTAAATTTAGACCCCCCTCCCCCAAGACCCTGGGCACACAGATGCAATATGCACAGACGGTCCAATACTGCTCAACCTTACATGTGATCACTGTTTGACATTCTGTGATAACAGTGTTGGGGGTGGGGCAACACCACCACAGACATCCACCCTATACAACCAGGGCGTTCTCATAAGGCCCTACCCACATGTTTGCCACTTCACATACATGGGCTGAGTAAAAACACAATACAATTATCCCCACAATATAGCTTATTAAACTTTTTTCCCATTTAATTAGAAATCTACATGCACTGCCAATTAAAGCACAAACAAGTACATCTTATAGCATAGCAGCATGGTAGGATCTGAAATGGCATCATTCCAAATAAATCACAGCACAGCCATATAAACAGCATGGTTTCATCAAACACAGATGGCACCAGAAGTCAATTAAAGTGCTGTGTTACAAAAGCACTTTCACGTTTTTATACAAAAAAAAGTTTTGCTCTTGGGTGAGATTTTAATAGTATTACTACTTTGGCATAAACTACAGTCTGCAGCAGCACCACAACTACATGATAAAACTACTGCAGACTTACCACCACAACAGTAAGTTTACATATTTGCAATCACTTCCATGATGTGCCCCAACCCAGCATTGCACATTAACAAAATAATTCAATATGGCTAACAAGACTTACAAATGACAGCTGTCAAGGATGGAGGCTTAAGTTGGAATGTCGCCACATTAAAATGGAATTTAACTTGAAAGTAAAACAGCACTTGAACATGAAACATTCCATCACTATAAAGTACAACCTACAACTAAAAATACTGAGTGTTATATTAACTACTTATTAAAGCTGCCGTTCAACATTTCAGATGTACAAAAATGCCTCAGCACTCTTCAGTAATAGCTGAAGCCAGAGAAGAGTACAACTTCTTTTTAACAAGTCGAAAACCTGGACTTAATTGGACTGCATGCCTGAAAGTAGGTGCAAAACATTACATTACATTGTAACATTACAGATTAACTTAATAAACTGAATTATTTTAAAACTATTCCTTGTCCTTTAACTGATCATAATGCACCAAGTATTAATCTATTAATGGATATAAGTAAATTTCAGATTTATAGAATCCCAATATATATATATACACACACATACATATATATATATATATATATATATATATATATATATATATATATTGAAATTTAAGAGTTACTTTAAGATATCTGAATGATAATTGTCACATCATTAAAGTCATGTTACTAGACTCCTTAAAAATGCATATTAAAGATAGAATGGGAAGATGGACTAGTAATAAAATGAAAGAGTGGGATAAAGAATTGTTAGAAATAGAAGATGAAATACACAAAATGATGTATGAACAAAGAAATCAGTACTGAAGTCATTAAAAAAATTTATGAAAAAATATCAGTATTAACGCATAAAGTGGAGAAAGCTTTAGAAAAATAAAATTGCACAGTTATGCAATGACTACAAAAAAATCTACATAGATTAGCTAATGTTAAGCAAATGGGCATAAATCAATAATAGTTGCAAAACAGTAAACTAAAGCTGGTTTAGACTACGATCTAAAAACAAAAACAAAACCAAGGGAAAAATCAAGTTGCTTTAATAAAATCCAAGACAAATCCATGACAAATATTTACCATGGATTTGTCTTGGATTTTATTAAAGCAACTTGATTTTTCCTTTGGTTTTGTTTTTTCATAAATCAATAATAATGATACAATAATAATACAAGACCAAAACAGCCACAAAACCAAGAAAACGCAGAGTAAACCACCAGGAAAATTTATTGCAATACTGAGTGCTTTCATCCACAATTAAAAAGACTTCTTGAGTGTATAAACAACAATTGTTGTTTGAAAAATTTGTTGAATTCGATTTACCTTCTTTGGTGATTAAAAGGGAAAATAACACAAGAGTTTAACCTTAATAAATCTGAATTTCAACTAATGATGCAACTAGCCAATGATAAAACTGTTAGAACAATGAAACCGGACAAATGGTGGTGGAGTTGTGACAGGGAAGATTCAGGTCATATGCATAGTTATGTTTTGAATGGGGATTTTTATGAGGAAACATCTCTCAAATTTTATTCGTATAGCTTATCAAAAAATTGTTTACATGGTAAAAAATCTGTTTGATCAGGGACAAAGTAACAATGGTTTATATGACTTATTACAGGTTAAGTTCCCTTTGGTGCCATCTATCTTCAGAATAATGAAAAAGCACCACTGGCCCACCTTTAAGGCCGATAGTCAGTGCTAGTTGTTCCAAGACCCATCCATTAGCTAAATTCACTGACTACAAATTTAAAAAGGTTGTGAATGATTTTTCTCATTTGTGTAAGGACTCGTGGGATTTTTGTTGTTGAAAATTAGGGACCTTACATATTTTGACCAAATGGTGTTTTTAATGACTGATGTTGTCTAACTGTTTAATGTTATACCCCATGATGTGGGTCTAGCCTGGTTCAATGATTTTCTGTGGGAATCAAACTGTTTTAACAATGATGAGATATTTTGACAATGATTAGATATTTATATTGAATCTGTTTATGGAACTGGTTTTAAAAAAACAATTTTGTTTTCCTAGATAGTCAATACTTTCAACAAGTTAAAGGTGTAGCTATGGGGGCCTCTTGTGTGCTAATTTTTGGTAACATTGTATTGATTCAATGGGAAAAACACTTTTTGTTCAATAGATTCTAGACTCTCTCATGGAAATTGTATACTAGACATTTGGATAACATCTTTATAGCATGGGAGGGGGGTGTTGTAGATATAGTTCCCTTACTTTACACACTATGTTAACCCAATGTCCATTAACTATCTGGATATAGCAATACTTAAAGATGCTAATGTAAGAAGTATAGAGACTACCATATATAGGAAGGCCACATCCTGCAATAGTCTGACACACTTTCAAAGTAATCATACTTGACATCAAAAAGAGGGTATTGTTGAAGGCCAGTATATTCATATGGCAAGGATGATTTCTGATGACCATTTATTTGAGGTGGAAGGAGAAGTGTTGGCTAATATGTTTAAATTTAGAGGGTACCCCCCACACTTGGTTCATTCTACCAAATCTCTTATAGAAGCAGACAGGCAGGTGACATCAAACCCTTGGTTAGATCTAATATTCATTCTATTAACGAACTTGTTAACAAAAGGGATGGCCCTGGTAAACATTATTCTATCAGTTTTATGATAAATACTATGCGGAGTACAGGGCAGTCAGGAACATTCTTGATAAAAACTGTTCCGTTTTTGCTTTGTTTAATGGTCTAACAGAGAGACTGGTTGAGAAACCTATTGTAGCCTACAAGAAAGGTAGAACTATAAAGAATTATTTTGAATCCTGTGATTACCATACCATTACATATTCGTACAAAATACCTGGTACCAAAAATGTGGGGCTTGTGGTCAATGTAATTTTATTTTGGTAGCTGACAAAGTATGGGTTAATGGTAGTCTTATTAAAAGTTCATTGTCATGCAATTGCAATACTTCAGGGGTTATTTACTTAGCTCTCTGTCAGAAATACATATACTACTCTGTGTGGAAAACAAAAAGGAGGTTAAGGGAACATCCACAAGAGTATTGAGAATTCACCATTGAGACCCTTGGTGGACAGTAGGGGATCACCCACATACTCTTGTGCTAGGGTTTTGGATGCCATTCTACAAAAATACTTGGCCAAGGAGTCCCAAATTTGTAAAGACTCTTGGACTTTTTTGAAGAACATTGACACCTTGAGTTTTGACAAGAACTACAACTTCCTCACAATTGATGTAAAGGACCTGTATACCAGCATACCCCATGAGGTAGCATTAGAATGGGTAGGGCTCATGCTTATGAAACACAAAGCCCCCACTAGGGAAATTGACCTAGTATCTGTCCTTATGGATTTGGTATTAACAAACAACTATTTATTGCATCTTAACGAATTCTTTTTGCAAAAAATGGGGGTCGCTATGGGTTCCCCTTGCGGAGGAAGTGTAGCAAATTTGGTAATGGCCTACTGGGAATCAGAGTTTGTTTTTAAAGGCAATAAGTTCTCTGACACCTTCTTGTTTTATACAAGGTTTTTGGATGACATTTTCATTTTATTTAAAGGTAGTGAGAGTGAAGGTCACCAAGTCATTGAATACTTTAACAGCACTACTGAGTTCCTTCAATTCACTTACACATTCCATTGTGACACTATTGCTTATTTGGATATCCACTTAAGTAAAAATTACAACTTAAATGCGTTTACAGCAAACATTTTTAGAAAATTTACATATTCCAACATCTTCCTCCTCTATACCAGCTGCCATCCTTACCATCAGAAGAAATCTGTTGTGAAAGGGCAGCTGGTAAGAGCTTCCAGAATGGTCAGTTTAGATGAGGACTTCATCAAGGAATGTGCTCACATACGGAAAATGTTTATCCACAGAGGTTACCCGGAAACCTTTCTTGACCCGATAGTCCAGGAGATAATGGACAAAAGACACAATAATGTGTACTTGACACTTTTGAGGGCTAACACTGAAATACCTGTTAAGGATAGTGTTGCTAATTTGGTCGAAAGGGGCCAATGTGGACATGAGGAGAGCACGGCACTAAATAGTGAAGAACTCAACGACAACAAATCTACTGTTAAATTTATAACCACTTTCAGTACAACGAGTACCCTTTGTTTATCGACATTGAAGAAAAACTGGAACTTGTTTAAAATGCAACCTGAGCTATATGAAAAACTAGGGGACCAACCTATGATAGTTTACAGGAAAGGGAATAACATTAAAACTCTGTTAGAAAGACATGATACGTCTACAGTGAGATGTCCTGGTACGCATAAATGCCTGAATTGTAATTACTGTAAATATGTACATGAAGGTAACTCGTTTAGTCTGAATGGACAAAAATTTAAGTTGAGGAGTAAATTTAATTGCAATTCTACATTCACCACTTACCTAGCCAGGTGTACATCCTGTCCAGCATTCTACATCAGCAAAACCGAAAGAAGATTGCGAGAAAGGATGTATGAACACCTGTACGCTATTAGAAAAGGGAAACTTGAGAACGCACTTGCAAAACATATGGCGGCCTACTCAAACCATGGTTTTTAGATTTATGGCCATCGACCATGTGAGTATTGACCCAAGGGGAGGCCCTAGAAACTTGAGGAACTAGAATTAAAATGGCAGGTGAAGTTGAATGCGTATAGCTTCCCTGGATTAAATGAGTCTTGTTCAATTGGAAGTTTACTAAAATTGAACAGCCTAAAGAGATGACTGCTTTGTTTTTTTCTTCTTCTGTGTTTGATTTTTTGAACCTTTTGACATTTTTAACCTCTTAATAATATTGTCAATATGATAGACATGAAATTTGTAACCTAATGTAGGTCTAGTCTATTAAAAACAGATTATACATATATAATTTTTGAGAACCCTATATTATGTCATATTACATACATAATGTTCTCATCTTCCTATCGGAAGCTGAGTTTAACACTATTACCAATATGTATGACGTGAAACTTGGAATTTAAATATGGGGTCCAGAGCATTGAAAATATAATAAAAACAATAATAAAAATAAAAACACAACACTATTTTTTGTAAATATTACATTATTACATATATATATAAAAAACATTTTATACACAAAATTTTTTTTGATAATTCATAAATAACTTCTACTAATTTTAAAACATTTTTTGTCTTCATATACACTTTTCACTTTATATACAAGACTCCTGTGATCTCTGTATCAGAAGTTAATAGTACTTTATATACATTCATATTTTTTGGTGTGTTTATGTCATCATAATATTGTATATATTTTTTATGTACTTTGAAACACTTAATAACAATTTATTTCAATATTTTTAACAAAATTACATGGGTTTTAAATTAACAAGTGTATATGTTTTATGTCCCCTCTGCTTCTAACATGAATATAGGTATTACCCACTTGTTAACTGTTATGGGTATTGTTGCTTTAAATTCGAGTTAAAGGAGCTAACTGTAATACGTAGGTTGATTGTTCAGCCTTTTTAAATGGTTTATGTTGCCAGTTGCTGTGTTTCTGAAGAAGTCAGCTTATATGTGCTGATGAAAAGCGCTTTAAATAAATATACTCTTGTCGACTGTCTACTGCTGCTCACAGCTTGTTTTGTTTCACTAGATTAAGGGAACATATTTACAAACATTCTTTGGATACTGGGAAACAAAATGTGAACAATTCCTTAATAAAACATGTTCTTAATAATGTAGAGCATTCTTTTTTACTTTTTGGACTTGAATGGGTGGAAGTTAACCCCAGAGGAGGGCCACTGGAAGATATTTTTGAACAATGCGAGTTACTACTGCATCTCAAACGTAATGCTTGTATTTCCCCTGGGCTTAATGCACAGATATCTACTGGTAGTGTTTTAAAGCTCAAGTCTTATCAAGTGTAAGTAATACAAATAT